>NC_058130.1:506815195-506934562 GCF_016433145.1 Gracilinanus agilis
CAAACAAAAATCCTTAAAAATGGTAACTAAAGAGTGAAATGGCTAGAAATGGTATAATTGGATATTCAATTTAAGTAACAGAGTTACTTTTCATCAATCCTATTCATATTACTGCCTCACTCAAATTTAGAGTATTCTTCAATTTTCCATTTCTAACCCAGAAGCTGCTTTATAAGCTGCCACACCACAATTTTCCCATGAACTAGCCCACCTGAACTCTTTTATCTTCCTGATAAGACTTCACATCATTGGTATGGAGAGAGATTTCTTATCCCCAAAAGGGATTAAACAGCTCGCAGCAAATACTTATTTGAGATAATTCTTTTCATAGCAGAACTCTGAAATCTTTGTTGAAAAAGTCTCCAATATTACCACAGCTAATACTTTTTATGGCAAAGAGAATTTGTTCTGGTGCTAGCTAATGATCATTTTGGAATAGTATTATTACAATTGTGGCAGAATTACCTCCAAAAAAAAATCTACTTTACATGCCTGTCCATCTACACATACCCAAATATCCATACATATCTATTTGAAAAGTCTGAAAAGTACATACAAGTACATGTACACAAGTACATATAATATAACATAATATAATATAATGTATAATTTCATGCTTATATATATAATCTCATCTGATTCTCACAATGACTGTGTGACAAAGATGTTATCATTACCTTTGATTTTTACAGATGAAGAAGCAGATTCCAAGAGACTATGCCTTGCCCAAGGGAAGATTCAAACCCAGGTCTTCTTAACAGCAAGTACAAAAATCTATCTTATACGGATAACTTTTAAAAAGAACAATGGGATAAAATAAAGGAAACTTTAAATATAGATAATTTTGAATTTTTACTTGTAGTAGATATAAGAACTAAATAGGATAAAGGCATTGAGTTGCATGTTCACAAGTACCCCCTCCCAAATCTATGTGACAATCTCTGTATTAATAATTGTTTCATAAACACACAAGGTAAAACTCAATTAGAAGGATGATGAAATTCAAAACTATGCCTCATTAGGGACTCTGTGCCTTTCTTAATACTGCCTACTTTGGGGGAATCTAGGTGGTGCAATGGATAGAGTACTGAGTTTGGAATCAGACAGGCACATCTTCCTGAGCTCAAATCTGATCGAGATACTTACTAGCTATGTGACCCTGGGCAAGTCACTTAACCCTATTTACCTCAGTTTTCTAATCTGTAAAATGAGTTGGAAAAGGAAATGGCAAACCACTCTGATATCTTTGCCAGGAACACCACAAATGGGGACAAAAGAGTTAGACACAACTAAGCAACAACATGATGATATTCACTTTTTTGCCTATCATATGACATTACTGACACATATGATTGTAGTCCACAAATCTTTTTTCCCAAATACTATTATCTATTATGCCTTTCCCATCCTGCACTTGTGACATTGAGTTTTTGTGTGTCTATACACGTGCACTTGCTCAAATCTAAAATTATACATTTATCCCTATTAAATCATATCTTCTTTGACTAATTTCAAAGTTCCAAAGTCATTGATATTCTATCTAATTCAAATCTAACATAAATAATGGTTTTCATAGCACCAATGGCATGACAATAAGAAAATATATCCTTTAAGAAGATTCAATACCATAATACAATAAAAATCATATTCAATAAAAAGCTGTGGAAAGATAGATTAAAAATTAATTGGAAACTAGATAGTCTCATCCTAAAGATTAAGTGGGTCAAAGAACAAATCTAAGAAGTAATAAATAATTTAATTAAAAAGAATGATAACAATGAGCAACATTTATATATAATATATACATATATTATATTTATAAACCAAAATGTATATGATGCAGCCAAAATAATACTTATGGTGAAGTTTTATATTTCCAAATATTCATGTCATCAAATTAGAGAAGAGCAGATCAATGAATTGGACATGTAACTAAAATTGATCTAGAAAAAAAAATTGAAATAGCCAATAAAGAAAATGAATGGACGCCCATTGATTGGGGAATGGCTGAACAAATTCTGGTATCTGTTGGTGATGGAATACTATTGTGCTGAAAGGAATAATAAACTGGAGGAATTCCATGTGAACTTGAATGACCTCCAGGAATTGATGCAGAGTGAAAGGAGCAGAACCAGGAGAACATCGTACACAGAGACTGATACACTGTGGTACAATCAAACATAACGGACTTCTGTACTAGCAGCTATGCAAGGATCCAGCGCAAGGCTGAGGGACTTATGAGAAAGAAAACTAGCCACATTCAGAGGAAGAACTATGGGGGAAGAAACAGAAGAAAAACAACTGCTTGATTACATGGGTCAATGGGGATATGATTGGGGATGTAGACTTTAAGCAATCACCCTAATGTAAATATTAATAATATGGAAATGGGTCTTGATCAATGACACATGTAAAACCCAGTGGAATAGCTAACTGGTGATGTGAGGGGGGTGGGAGGAGGGGAGGGCAAGAACATGAATCATGTAACCATGGGAAAATATTATTAATTAATTAATTTGGTGTTTAATTGGCTATTTATTTTTAAAGTCCATTTAATTAATTTATTTATTATAATTACCTATAATTATAATAAATATTATATATAATTATAATAAATATTTAATTAATTGGACTTTAAAAATAAATAGCCAATTAAACACCAAATTGGAAATGCTGAAAATCAAAGTAGAGATTAGCAAAATTAAAAGTAAGAAAACAACTATACTAATAAGATTGGAAAATGGTTAAAAAAAACAAACACAAAAACCACTGGTAAATTTTATTTAAAAAAGAAAAAAGCTAAATTACTGCTTTCAAAAATTATAAAAGTGAATTAACCACCAATGAAGAGGAAATTAAAGCAATTATTAAAACTACTGTGTCCAATTATATGTCAATAAATCTGACAATCAAAATGGATGAATATTTACAAAAATATAAATCTCCTAGATTATCAGAAGAGGAAATAGAAAATTTAAATAACCACTTCTCAGAAAAAGAAATTGAACAAGTAATCAATGAGCTTCCTAAGAAACAATCCCCAGGGGCAGATGGATTCATAAGTGAATTCTACCAAATACTTAAAGAATGATTAATTCCCATACTGCATTATCTATATGGAGAAATAGGCAAAGAAGGAGTCCTACTAAATTCCTTTTACAACACAAATCTGGGACTGATACCTGAACCAGGATGAGGAAAAAACAGAGAAATAAAAATATAAACTAATTTCCGTAAAGAATATTGATACAAAAAGTTTAAATACAATAATAGGAAGAAGATTATAGCAATAAATCCCAAAGATCATACCCTACAAGCAGGTGGAAGTTATACAAGGCATGCAGGGCTAGTTCAATATCCAGAAACATTTCCAAAACAATTGAGCACATCAGTAAACAAAAAATAATCATACCATTATCTTAGATATAGATAAAACATTTAATAAAATACAATACTCAAATAGTAAAAAAAAAAAAAAAAAAAAAACAGATAGGAGGCAGTTAGGTGACTCAGTGGATTGAAAGTCAGGCCTAAAGACAGGAAGTCCTGGGTTCAAATCTAGTCTCAGATACTTTCTATCTATGTGACTCTGGGCAAGTCACTTAATCCCCATTGCCTAGCCTTTACTTCTCTAAGTATTAAAAACAAACCAAAAAAAAAAAAAGAAAAAAAATGATATTATAAGGATAACTGGAACTTTCCCATTTAACAGCATCAGCAAGCATTACATATTATGGGGATAAGCTAGAAGCCTTTCCTAGAAGATAAGGGTAAACAAGAATGCCCATTGTTTTCACAATTATTCAAAATTGTATTAGAAATAAGAAAAGGAAATGGAAGGAGTTAGAAAAGGCTATGAGGAAAACAAAACTATCACTCTTTCTGGATGTATAATGGTATATTTAGAGTATCCTAGAAAATCAACTAAAAAGCTAGTTGAAATAATTAACAACTTCAGCAAAGTTGCATGCTATAAAATAAACCTACATAAATAATCAGCATTTCTACATATTACCTACAAAGTCTAGCAAGAAGAGATAGAAAGAGAAATTTCATTTAAAATAACTGCAGACAATATAAAATACTTGGTAGTCTACATGCCTAGACAAACTTGGTAAGTATATGAACACAATTACAAAACACTTTTCGCATCAGATGTAAAACAACTGGAGAAATATTAATTGCTCACGGGAAGGCTAAGCCAATATAATAAAAATAACAAATCTCCCTAAATTAGTTTACTTATTCAGTGCCATATCAATCAAACTACAAAAAATTATTTTATAGAGCTTAAAAAGAAACAACAAAATTCATCTGGAAGAACAAAAGGTCAAGAATATCAAAGGAGACAATTAAAAAATGTGAAGGAAGGTAGCTTAGCAGTACCAGATCTCAAACTATATTATAAAATAGTGATCATCAAAATAGTCTGGTACTTTCTGACTAAGAAAGAGAGTGGTGAATCAGAGAAATAGATAAACACACAGTAGTAAATGACCATAATAATCTCATATTTGACAAACCTCAAAATCCAAATATTGGGAACAAGAAATCACTATCTGACAAAAATTGATAGGAAAAGTGGAAACCAATTTGTCAGAAACTTGGTATAGAGCAACAATTTATACTGCATACTGAGAGAAAGTCAATATGAACACATCATTTAGATTAAAAGGGTGATATTATAAGCAAATTAAGGGAACAAGGAATACTTTACCAATCTGACTCATAGATAAGCAAAGAATTTATAATTGAACAAGAGAAAGAGACCTTTATAAGATTTGAAATAGGAAATTTTGATTACATCAAATTAAAAAATGTTTTGCACAAGCAAAACTAATATAACCAAGATTAGAAGGAAAGCAACAAACTGGAGGGAAATTTTTATATCAAGTTTCTCTGATAAAGGCCTCATTTATCAAATGGATAGAGAACTGATTTAAATTTATAAAAAATCATTTCCCGATTGACAAATGGTCAAAGGAAGGATATGAATAGCCATTTTCCAGAAGAATGTAAAGCTATCTATGGTCATGCCAAAAAAATGTTCTAAATAACTATTGATTAGAGAAATGCAAACTAAAATAACTCTGAGGTACCACCTCACAAGTATCAGATTGAATAATAGCACAGAAATGGAAAATGGAAAATGCTGGAGGAGATGTAGAAAAAATTAGGACACTGATACATTGTTGATGGAGTTGTGAACTGATCCAACCCTTCTGGAAAGCAATTTGGAGCTATACCCAAAAAAGTATAAAAGTGTCCATAACCTTTTACCCATCAATGTCACAAGAGATGAAAGAAAAAGGGAAAAGGACAAAAAAAAATTTAAGTATATATAACAACATTTTTGTGGTAGCAAATAAGTGGAAATTTAGAGGAAGCCCCAATTAGGGAATGATTAAACAAACTGTGATATATGATTTTGAAGAAATTTTGATGTTTTGTCATTTTCAGTTGTGCCTGACTCTTTGTGACCTCATTTAGGATTTTCTTTGGCATAGATATTGGAATAATTTGTCATTTTTCTCCAACTGATTTTACATATAAGAAAAGCAACGCTAACAGGGTTAAGTCACTTGCCTATGGTCACGTAGCTAGTACATATCTGAGGCCAAATTTGAATTCATAAAAATTCTTGACTCCAGGTCTGGCACTCTATCCAACTTTGTCACCTAGCAGCCCTGTGATGGAATACTAATGTGTTATAAGAAATGATGAGCAAGATGCTTTCAGAAAAACCTAGGAAGACTTACATGAACTGGTGCAAAGTGAAAATAGCATAACTAGGAAAATATTGTATACAGCAACAGCAATATTTTAGAATAATCAACTCTGAATGACTTAGCTATTCTCAATAATACATTGATCCAAGACAGTTCTGAAGGACCTATGATAGAAAATGCTACCTACCACCAGAGAAAGAATTTATGAACTATGAATGCAGATCGAAGCATGCCATTTTTTACTTTATCATTCTTATAGTTTTTTGGTCAACATTTTAAAAAGAATGCAAAAAGTTTTTGTTTGCACGTAAATGAGAAAAAAAACAAAAGAAGATTAGCAAATCAACAAAAGCAGATTCATCAGTATCTTTAGCAATCTTAGCCTAATGAATTAGGATTACACTACAAAATAAAAAGTTACTTTCTGGCTTAATCATTCACAAGGGAATGATCCAAGAGTAGAACTGTCCAACTTAACAGAAGCAGATTTTCTGAAAAAAAAAAAACCCAAAAATATTTCTGGAACTGGTTTTTTATTCAGTTGTACAGTACCACAAGGCAAAAAAGAAGGGAATTCAACAACTTCCCCACACAAAATAAAAAGTATTTGTTTCTTTTTAATGGCAAGATAAATGTGATAAATGACATAGCATGTATCTTCCCTTAGATGTCCTTCCTCCTCATAAGTGTAGTGAAAAGAAATAGCCTTACATTTGGGTGAGAATACAAATCAGGTTCTGAAATTTCCACCCACAGGATGACAACTTCCCTTTGCTTGTTAAGAATCTAATGCATATGGCTTTTTCTTTAACTAACACTATAATATCTGCATTACAGGCACTTTAGTTAGAGAACCTAAATGTGAACTTACTGCAGTTTACAACCTGCCAAAAGCTAGCTTAAAGCATCTTAGATGTGAGACAATCTAATGGCCATGTTAACTATCCCTGCTTTGAGATTCTCTAGATTCTATTACCATTAAACACTATGAGGAAAATTCTTAGACTCAGCCACTTGCCGATATGTCTTCATTGAGTTATGATTTATTGCAATGTCCTCTGCCTTTATGGAGTGCTGGCATCAGAATTACCCATTGGAACAGCATTTATGTATCTTTTGTAAAACTATAGTTGAAGATATTGACTATTACGTTACTCAGTGTCCTTTATAAAAGGGCCCATGTGATGAATTCCTACTTGAGTTCCATGGAAAACATGTTCTCTGTAGACAAATTTATATGCTTTCTCCCATCTGAAAGTTAAAACTAGGCAACTCTTTGCCTTTTTTGTTGTTGTTTTTTTTTTTTCCTTCACTGCCAGAAAGGCAATACTCAAAGGAAAAAAATCATTTTTTTCTTTTTCAGAAATTCATGAGACAATTATTAGAAACCAATTTACCAATTTATCATCATAAACAAAAGGCATCATAAAGATTCAAAGTGCTTGAGGTCACGTGATGTGTCCAGTTTTAGTAATTTGTCCATTTCTTGTACCTGGTAGCATCTTCTTTTTTTAGATGGTTTCTGCTTTGTTTTGTCCTTAAATTTTAAATATGTCCTGTATTTGAACTTGTAAAGCATGTAAACTATTCTTAGAAGTAGGTAGGTTATAAATTACAGATCACAGCATCTCAGGGTTGGAAGAAGCTGAGAGCAGAACATGTACCTGAGCAAGGATGCCGAAGAAAAACATTCCTATCAAATGGTCAACCAGAATCTGCCGCATCATTGTCCCTGAAAAATATACCAGGCCCCCTTCCGTGGGGTCTTGATTGATATATCCATCATGCAGATAGCACATCCTCACAAGATACTGATAAATTGATTAATTAACACTCCAAGGACTTATGTCCCTGAATTTCAGAACTAGAAGACAATTTAAATATCATCTAGTTCCACCTCTCCCATTAAAGAGTAGGAGCTAAAAACTAGAGAAAGAAAGAAAGAAGGCTGCCAAAGGAAATAACTACATGATTTAAAGGCAGATCTAGTTTGTTAAAGAGTAATTACATTGAACAAATTTCCAGATATGAATATCAAAGGGCACTTTATCAATTTCATGAATAAGTAAAAATCAGAATTATGTGGAATCAGAGATATTGGGTCCAATTTAATCTCTGTTTTTATACACATACCCATATGCAAACACATGCACATATACATATGCATAGGAATATGCATATGCACACACACAGAGCAAATTGTGTTGATAAGACATTTTATTGATTCCAACTGAGACCTCTTTTCCTCAAAAATCTAACTTTTATAAAACCTAAGCTCAGTATGTAATCATGCCTAAAATGAGAAACACAAAAATAAGGTGAGTGGAAAAATGACAAAAATGCATAAATATGTGTATCTGGTTTGAAATCATTTTTAACTTTCCAAGTAAATATGTTCTGAAACAGCACTCTTTTTATTTTTTATTTTACAACGTATGCCTTTGTGGATTTTTGTTTCCTTTCAACAGGATCACAGTTTAAGGCTACAGCTTAAATTTAGGGGTAGTCATGTTTGGACAAATGTACGGGAAGTCACAAGTGAAAGGCACTTAGAATTACTTTTAGGAAGGTGTCAGGATACACATGTGTATGCATAACACATATAGTATACAGTGCATAATATAGATATATGTTTACGTATGTACACATTAAATATTTTAAATCCATTTTAAAATAAGCTGCAACAAAGCCAGAATTTCCAAAGGAAAATAGGCATTGTCATTTAGACACAGATAGCAACATTTTCACATGTTTATGTTTCAATTTCATTGTTTCATAAGGCACGTAACTTCTTAAAAATGAACTTTTAAAAGGCATGTTTAAATAGCAGATTTTTAAATAAATAGGATTTTTTGCTAAAAAAAAAAATGAACTTTTAGACTGTATGTTTATAGGTTACATCTTCATTAACACAATTCCTAAAACATGAGTTTTTTTATGTTCAGTTTAACAATGAATTTTTCTACAATAAAGAATTGTAACACCTTTTTGAACCTCAATACTTTTAAAGTCTGAGGGGTTTTAAAGTATGTCTGTATGTGTGTGTATGCACTCACCTTTATATTTACACACATATTTATATATGCATATACACACATATAAAGATAGACAGATCTAATTGAAGGTGGGTCTTTCCCAATCCAGGCAAGGAATTATTTCCACTCTGCTTTGCATGTATGTTTATATGTTTTGTGTATACATACATATACACACAAATAAAAGGAAGGGAGAAGGATGTGAGTCTTACTAAAGACTATGATTCAAAAGAATATTGTAAAATTCAAATAAGGTTATCTTAAAAACTGAATTTTATATTAAGCATGCAGGTATATAGTCATACTAATTTATATTCTGAAATACCCTTTGTATTTTCATACTAGAGAGAATATTTATTTTTATCCGTGACTTTAATAAAGAATTCCTCCCAAGGACATCTTGCTCCTAATGCAGATTCACATCTAGCCCACAACTTTTAGTCTTTGAGAGTTTCCTGGGACACTGAAGTGACACAGCCAGTATATGTAAGAAGCAAAACCTGAGTTTAGGTCTTCCTGATACAAAAGCTGGGTTTCTAGCCACTATACCATGTTGTATCTTGGATTCTTTGTTAGCTAACAGTTATTCCAGTGGTTCCCAAACTTTTTTGGCCTACCGCACCCTTTCCAGAAAAAATATTACTTAGCCCCATGGAAATTAATTTTTTTTAACTTTAATAGCAATTAATAGGAAATATAAATGCACCTGTGTCCATTACTGCTCCCCTGGATCGCTGTAGCACCCACCAGGGGGCGGTGGCGCCCACTTTGGGAATCACCGAGCTATTCTGTGCTTTATTTTACAAAGCTTTTCACATAACTTCTATCTCTTATGAAGAAAAGAACAATAAAAAATTAAGTGCTCAATAAAGAATTAAGGCTCTGGGGATATAAATAAAAGAAAACAAGATACCCTCTTCCTTCAAAGAGTTTACATTCTTTATATTTTAACCCTTACCTTCTGTCCTAGAATCAATACTATGCACTGGTTCCAAAGCAGAAGAATGGGAAGGATTAGGCAAAGGGCATTAAGAGACTTGCCCAAGGTCACACATAGCTAGTGTCATATCAGATTTGAACCCAGTGGAATTGCTCACTGGCTACAGGAGGAAGGTGGGAGAAGATGGAGAAGATGAGGGAAAGAACATGAATCATGTAACCATGGAAAAGTTTTTTAATTAATTAAATAAAAATTTTCAAGTGAAAAAAGATTTAAGGGAAGAGCTATCAAAAAAAAAAAAGAAGTAACTTGAAGTATGTAAGGATTATATTTCATTCTCCATATTAACTTAAATTCTTATAACTAACAGCACCTATTTTATATTCACCAGAAATTGTTACAGCCTTTTGTATACTCTACAGAAATAGGAAGCATTGTAATTACACCTACCTAATGAATTAAAGGGTATAAACAGGTATTTAAAGATTTAAAGATGATTCACTAACTTTCTTTGAGCTAGCTACAAGTCTTCATTCACTACCTATACAGAAATAAAAAAACTTTTTTTTTCAGCTAGCACTTGAAAAAAAAAGAAAAGAAAAGCTAGCACTTGAAAATAAGATCATGTATTGACCTTTTTTCAGTGGTACATGAAAAATGCATTAACAATTTAGTAGAACAAGAAAAGAAGATGATGGTATATACATAGATTGGAAGCAAATGGTTTTTTTTAATATACCTTTCAATGAAATGACCAAATGTAGGCTTGACCCTTAAGATCCAAAGACCTAAGAAATATAGTATCAGTAGTTTTCACAAGAGGCTATAAGAAAGTCTAGCTAACATGCTTTTTGAGTGCATGAAAGGAGAATTTTTATTGCATGAGAAAAACCCTGTCCAACAAAGTCTTTCTCTGTTGCCACATCATGGTATAGAAGTGAGTCTGGCTAATCCAGTTATCCCAGAGGAACCCAAACCTTAGCAGTTCACACAGTCTTGATTAGTGAGTACAATAAATCTCTGAAGTGGTCTCATCATTCAAATATGTACTACATATTTCCATTGGGCTAGAACCAATGACCATATTTTACATGAATATAACTTCAAATAGTGCATCTGCTTTGCAGGATTTGCTGTTTGCCCTAATTAGAACCTAGTTATGTCTCCAACAAGCTGTCAGAGAGATAAGTTTGTTGTTGGGTTTGTTTTTTTTTTTCAAATCCCTTACCTTCCATCTTAGAATCACTACTGTGTATTGGTTCTAAGGCAGAAGAGTTATAAGGGCTAGGCAATTGCAGTCAGGTGACTTGCCCAGGGTCACACAGCTGGGAAGTGTCTAAGGTCAGATTTGAACTTAGGACCTCCCAAATCTAGGCCAGGCTCTCAATCCACTGAGCCACCCATCTACCTCCCAGGGAGATAAATTTTAACTTGATTTCAATAATAAATTTTATAAACAAATAAATATTTGAATAAACAAATTTTATGAATAAATAAATGAATATTTAAACCAACCTTTCCTCGCTTTTTTTCATATTATAGACATTTTAAAAATACTATTTCTTTTAGTTTCCCAGTGGCAAAGTAGCCACATGTCAGTTAATACTATAAGACAGTTCTTTAATTACTAAAAGAGACACAGAGTGATGGTATATTTAAATAAACATTGAATCCACTTCACATAAAACAATATGATTTATCCTACTCTAAAGTTAATTGCAAAGCGTTCATTATGAACTGCCAATTAAAATAAGAATATGTAAAAATGGTTGTTCACACAACCCTGAAGAATATGTGATGAACAAAAGGAATCGTTAAGGAAATATGTCCATTAAACAACTACCTCATTATCATTGACCTCAATGGTGAAAAAAAGTTGAATTTTGGAAAGGTAAGAAGAGATACCTCCACTAAATCTCTTTTCCAATCTCTCATGTTGGTGTTGGGGTGTTGGCTCTCCCAGTCTAGGTCAATAAAGCACAAAGTCTTGCAGGAACAATCAAATTAATCTAATAGTAATACTTCCCTCTGTGCTACGAGTCCGACATGACTGAAAAATGACTTACCAACAACAAAAATGCCTTACCTACATTATCTTCTGCCTGAGTCTAACATTTTGTAGGTCATCTATCATCATTTTGTAACTGAGGAAACAAAAGCTCAGTAGGGCCAAGTGACTTGTCTAATTTTATAGGAACTATGTCAGGGCTAAGATTTGAACCCAGATCTTCTGACTCAAGAATCACTACTATTTTTCACTCTATCACACTTTAGTTCTTTCTCTGGGTGGCAAAATGAGAAGCAAAAATGTTCCCCGAACCCATGAACATCACAAATAATGATGAATTTGATGATGATGAATGCCAAGAAGAATTTATATCCATCCTGCCCAGTTCTCTCAAAGATTTCAGAACTCATTCCAAGACCAGAAAGTTTAGGAGAACGCAAAACTTGAGAAGCTATTACCATTTGGACCTTGTCTACAACATCAGAAGTGCTCTGCCAAATTAAGACCTTGTTGATGCAGAGAGGTATCCTAGGGAGAAAATTGGTTTTCAATATTACTAGCAGAATATGTTTTGTGTATGAAAAGATGGCACGGATAGACAGCATGTGGCTATGTGTCCCTTCTCCAACGTAAAAGAGCATCTTCAATGGCCAGTAAGTCTACACCCCATAGACCCCAGATCTTTGCTTAAATCTCCCTGGAATACTCAAATAAAACTAGGACTATAAAACACAACTTACAAAATTTTGCTTGATTGCTCACTTGATAAGAACCCATTTGATTTATGGTTTTAGATTCATTACTTTAATCTAATTAAATTCCTAGTGCCAATTTCTCCCCATGTACAGCAATACTTTAGAAAATCTGGTTTTGATCCACTTCTTGGGTGAGCAGCCTATTGTCCTTGGTTTACTATCTCTTGGGAAATGGAACCTATAGTACTCTGATGACTACAATCCTAGTCAGGGTTGAAAATGCAATCCATATCAACAAACAATAGAGTATTGTACAAAAGTAGCTGCATAAACCATTCAGAATTTTATATGAATCTTGATTTTTAGTCCAAGAAAAATGTTACCATTCTGAATAACTGAAGCTATGAAATTCTATTTCAGCAATTTGTTGTTTAATTATTTCCCTTGTGTACAACCCTTTGTGACCCTACTTGGGGTTTTCTTGGCAAAGATATGGCAGTGGTTCATCATATATTTCTCCAGGCCATTTTACAGATGAGGAACTAAATCTAATAGAGTTAAAGTGTCTTGCTCAAGGTCACATAACTAGATAAGTGTCTGAGGTAAGATTTGAACTCACAAAGAAATCTTCCTGACTCCAGGCCGGGCAATCAATCCACTGTGCCACCCTGACTACCCCATTCTCTCAATCCAGAATATGATAAGATTTGAATTATGTAAGAGATTTTTGTTCTCAGTGTTCTTCCTTCAAATAACACAAACATGTTAATGAATGCAAAGACATGTACATTAAAGTGTTAGACTAACAATATGGATGGAAGCTAAGACTTTTTGTTTAATAATAAAGATAGGGATTAACTTATGATTTATCGCTAGGGAACTCCCAGATGAAGAAACTTCCTCTAGCATTATAGATTTGTACCTTATCTATAACTTATCATCTTAGAAAGTTGCCTAGGGCAATGAGAAGTTAAGAGACTGCAGAATCTCATATCCAGTATGTTTTGGGAGCAGGTCTTAAACCCAGATCTTCCCAACTCCAAAAAAATTTCTCTATATACTATACCATGATAGTGGAAAAATAGGCACTCATAGTTTTAGCCATATAATAAATAGTTTATGTTCATATGGTTTTTAAAGTTTACAAAGTGTTTTCCTCACTACAGTCCTGGGAGGTAAACAGGAGCAAGTATTATTGACTCCATTTTACAGAGAAGTACATTAGAGTTCAGAAAATTTAACTGATGTATTCAAGGTCACTGTGTCAGCCTGCATCACAACAAGGATTTAAACTGGAATTTTTTTTAGGAATTCATGTTCTTTCCACTGTATGGTGCAAAGAATGAAGAGTTTTCTTAAAAGGTTATTAAAATATTGCCACATTTATCTATCTTAAATTTTTTTTATTTTTGATGAGTCATGCAAAAGAGTAAAAAAAGTTTGTTGAATATATAAGTTCACAAGAGAAATAGTACTGCTACAATCGTTATGAAGTTGTGATGTGGCTATTATTTAATAAATAATTATAAAAGCCAAAGCCAATGAAGATCAAAAAATAAAATGATAGAATTTCTGCTAAAGTCACAGTAGGGGAACAGCTGGGTAGCTCAGTGGATTGAGAGCCAGGCCTAGAGACAGGAGATCATAGGTTCAAATCTGGCCTCAGATACTTCCTACCTGTGTTACCCTGAGCAAGTCACTGAACCCCCAATGCCTAGCCCTTACCACTCTTCTGCCTTAAGACAGAAAGCAGGGGTTTTATAAACAAACAAATAAATAAATAAATAAAGGAACAGTAGGAAGAATGGAGTAATTCAAAAATAAAGAATACAAATGTATTCATTCAATTAGCAAAAATTTCTATTTATGAGTAATGTGCATTTTTTCAATTAAAGGAAACCTAAATATTTACATGTTTTCTCTTCCACATTGGAGTAATGAATCAGACAAGTTTTTCATCATTTCCTTGTGGACAAGGTAGTGAAATGTTGACTGGAGTTAGATTTAGAAGTAATTTAATGGTCACAGATAATGTGTTGATTAATGGTTTGATGTAAACTTGGAAGGAAGTTTCTAATGTAGGTCTTTGCCTCTTTCTAAACAAGATACTTATCACTGAGTTAGATGAAGACAGATGGCATACTTAAAAAATTTGGAGATGACAAAAATCTGGGAGCACAAACTGTTAATGTTGGCTGAAAGAGTCTGTTCAAAAAAAAAGATCCCAACAAGATAAAACAAATTTGATAAGGTGAAATATATTAGGGATGAATGTAAAGTTCTACAATTAGGTTTAAAGGAAAACTAAATAATAATTTAAATGGCGCAGTTCAAAATTAGCAAAAAATGTCATATCTTCCACACCAAAAAAAAAAATTGAACAGAATTCTGTTCTACTGCATTTTAACATGATTGCTGATAATGGTAAATTCCTGGCTATTTAATTTTAACACTTCTTTGAACTTTATGGAATGTCTTGCCTTTTACTTATTATAACAAATGATGAACTAATGAACTGAGTAATTTGCCAACCTGGTACAAAAAGGTAATTTTAACATGCACAATGTTATATGCAGGTGAATTAGGAATTAATAAGAAACAGGTAAATATTTTATAACATTTCGTCTTTCACTTTTATATTCAGTCATTAGAAGAGGGCTTAGGTTCATTAGAAATACAGTAATCACTTTATTTCTTGATTATTTTTATTATACTGCATGAAGTTCCTTTCAGGACTCTGAGATATCATTTGTCTCAGTCTGGAGATCTGAACTCAAAAGTAGCTACCTGCTCTCCTAGTATGAACCTTATTCCTGGATTCAATTTCTGCTGCCCATTTTTTTCTTACTCTTTCCATTCTCAAGATTCTTCTTGATAAATATATGAAAAATGTAGGAGATGAACAGTTCTTTTTCTGTTATTTGTTAATATTATACATACCATCTCTCCTATATTCAGTATAACTATTCTTTTTTTTCCTCATTCTTCTTTTAATGTTCTCCCATATTTGTTCTACCATTTCCAATTCAAAGAAATTAGGAGGAAATAAGCCTTTCATATATTCTTTTTCATGCTGGAGTGATCATTTCCTTGTGCACAAGAAAGAGAAATGTTGTCTGGAGTTAGATTTAGAACTAATTTAATCGTCAGTGACAAAAGCAGAGACAGGGAGATTCCAGAACCTTGGAGAGTGAGTGACTGCAGGGGCAGTTGGACTTTTCTCTCTGGAGGGAGACAGTGTGTGGATTTCTCTTAGAAGCAGCTTATCTTCTTGGAAGTGGTAGAGTGTGTGTGTGTCTGGACCCCTCAAGTGGACTGTGTGGGTTAGACCATTACTCCCCTTCTTTTTGGATATTCATCTGGTTCCTGCTTGTTCCTGTCTATCTCTGTTACTCCTGTTCATGGTGGGACTCTTGCCAAGACCTTGAAGCCAACTGTCAGTGAGAATCTCTCCCTTTTGCTCCTCTGGACCAGCTTATTGTCCAGTCTGTTTCCTACTCTAGTAAAAGGGGGAAATTTTGGGTTAGTGAAGTTTGGGTATCTTTTGGTAGAGAGAGGTAGAACAGTTTGGGCAGTTACAATCTGGTATAACAACTACTAAGTTTGGTGGGAGGCTTAGTTATATAATTTGTGAGATTGTCCCAATTCTGTTCCCTTCCTGTCCTTGTTTAATAAACTCTCTTTTATATCATTGTGGGTATACCATCAGTCTCTTTCTGGCTAGCCTTCCCAAGCCTTTAAACTTCTGATATTGGCCCTAAAACTGAGTTACAACACATACCACCTAATTATCCTAATCTACCTTTTTATTTTTTATTTCAGAGGGAAGTTTCCAATGTAGGGCTTTGCCCTTTTTCTGTACAAGGTATTTATCACTGAATTAGGTGAAGACAGGTGGCATACTTATAAGACTTGGAGATGACAAAAATTTGGGATCAACAGCTACTGTATTGGCTGTAAGAGTCTGCATCAAAAAAGATCCCAACAAGCTGCAACAAATTTGGTAAGATGAAATGTAATAGGGATAAATGTAAAGCTCTACAGCAGTGATTCCCAAATTGGATGCCACTACCCCCTGATAGGTGCTGCAGCAATCCGGGGGGCAGGGGGGAGGGTTGGTGATGGCCTCGGGTACATTTATCTTTCCTATTAATTGCTATTAAAATTTTAAAAAAATTAATTTCCAGGGGCTATTTTTTCTGGAAAGGGGGCAGTAGACCAAAAAAGTTTGGGAACCACTGCTCTACAGTTAGGGTTAAAAGAATCAATTGTCTAAGTTCAGTATCAGGATAAACGTGGCTAGAAAGCATTATATATGGTCGAAGGCATGAAAGCACTACATTTAAATGGACTCAGTCTCAAAAGCATAATTCAGCAGACAAAAAAGGAAAGTTACATAAGTATAGTATGCAGAACAGGGAAAATATCATACATGGCTAATATACATTGGTACAACAACATCTAGAATAATCAGTGCTTCCAAACTTCACTTTTAGCAAAAATCACTTGATAAATTCCTATGGATCCAGATAAATTTGTTAAAAATGATGAGAAAACTTTTGAAACCAAATCAAATGAAAATCAGTTGAGAGAATTGAGAATTATTATTCTGAAAAAGAGAAAATAATGGTTGTGGAGGATAATCATCAACTTAAAATATATGAATGTTATGTAAACACAGATTAGGTATACAGTCCATGATCTCAGAGAGCCACGGCTAGAAATTACAGGGAAGCTGATTCTAAATTGAGAGAAGGAAAGAAGGACTTATAATAATTAGAACTATCTAGTTTGTCTCAAGGAATGGTTCTCCATGTACAAAAGCGTTCATGGAAGTTATAAAGGGGATAAAAGCTTCTCATAGGTGTTAAGCTGGATGATTATTGAATTATTCTAGTATTCCAAATAATAGAAATAAAAATCCTCATGGTCCTCTGCACATATAAGAATATATCTCATGTAGGGTCTTCAATTTTTGGTGAAACTTTTCAAAGGGGATATAATGAAAAGTCATTTAAAATAGCCAGGCCAGGGCACCTGAGAAACTTTGACATGTGAAATTTTAAGTAGGTTATTAAACATATCTTATAACATTTTTAAATGTTTCATATGGAAAAGAGGCATTGTGGAACAGTGGTGGGGAAATGAAATCAAAGGAAAAGAATTTTAATCCTTCCTCTGACACTTACTACATATGGGCAAGTCCCTCGATCGCTATGGAATGTAGTTCCCAAGTCTTTAAAATAAGGAAATTCAACTATTTTTAAAAACAGCATGAGAGGGGCAGCTGGGTAGCTCAGTGGATTGAGAGTCAGGCCTAGAGACGGGACATCCTAGGTTCAAATCTGGCCTCAGACATTTCCCAGCTGTGTGACCCTGGGCAAGTCACTTGACCCCCATTGCCCACCTTTACCACTCTTCCACCAAGGAGCCAATACACAGAAGTTAAGGGTTTAAAAAAAAAAAAAGCACGAAACAGTGAATAAAAGTCCTGAACTTAGAATCAGGGAAAACTGCTTTGAAATCCCATGTCAAACATGTGTAACCCTGAGCAATACTCAATCACTCTGGGCCTCAGGTTCCTCATCTAGACAATCATATTTGATGACCTATTTAGAATCCCTTCCAACTCTAAACCTATGCCCCAACTTCTTCTGTATTGTTCCAGAGAATAAACCCAGCTCGGGTCAATGAGTGGTAAACTCTGCCTTGGCATGAAAGAAAAACTTTCTCATTTGAAATATCCAACAATAAGCATCTGAATAAAGAGAATATTATAAAAAATCATAAAGCCCCATCACTAAAAATGCTAAAGAATATACCAAGTAAATCAGGGATGCGGTAGAGAGGATGCTTAAATTGGGCAGAGGTTGGATCAGATGATCTCTTCGGCAAGTTCTTTCCAACCTTATGACCTAGGATTCTCTGATTTCAACAACACACGGCTAACATGAATAAATATAGGCTTTTCTTATAGTCTATATTTCAGGGACTAGGTGGTAATCACTTCACTCTAATTCTCTACCAGTTCATATAATATTAGGTGTGGCATTGCTATGGAAAAATCCACATAGAAACAGAGGCAACACCATCTGACTCAAGATCCTAGCCAGTTTCCCTGAATATTACTGGAAGAAAAGAAATTAAGACCTTCTGCAGATCACTAACATTCTGTTTCAAAGTAAAGAAAAAAAATATTTACTTGTCAAGTGACCTTAAGCAAGTCATGTAACATTTCCAGACTTAACACTAAAACTAAAAAAAAAAAACAGAAGAGAATATTGCTGGATATTTAGCTAGCTAATGACTGGACAACTCATGTAACCTCTCAGGCTCTTGATTTACACTCTCTGAAAAAGTAGATATTGGTCTAGATTCAATTGAGTTAAACATATATGAAGGGCCTACTATGCATGAGCCATTTTTTTCACTGATTGAGATACAAAGTAGAAAAACACTAGTTTTGATTTTCATTTTATCTTTCCATGTCATACTCTTAATATTCTGCTAAAACTGAGCATCGGATTCCTTAATAAGGTCATATTTGATTTTTTTTTATTTTTTAAACCCTTAACTTCTGTGTATTGACTTATAGGTGGAAGAGTGGTAAGGGTAGGCAATGGGGGTCAAGTGACTTGCCCAGGGTCACACAGCTGGGAAGTGTCTGAGGTCGGATTTGAACCTAGGACCTCCTGTCTCTAGGCCTGGCTCTCAATCCACTGAGCTACCCAGCTGCCCCCTATTCCTTAATAAGGTCATATTTGATTTTAACAACTAACTTGGAAGAAAGAATTAAGGGAATATGAAAATAAAAGTTTGTCAGCGAAATTGGAAACTAGCAACAATTTCCAAACAACATATAAACCTCCAAGAAATGATACCTTAAATGTTCTTGATTTATTTATATCCCTTAGTAGCACATGAGAGTTATACAATAAAGAAATTGGCCGCTCTTGACCCTGCACATAGTTTCTCAGTATCAGTCTCATTTAAACATTTCTTCCAAACACCCTCTTTTTTGGGCAACTGGCAAAATCTCACACAATATTTGAACGACAAAAACAGTTAAGTTCAAAGGTTTATTGAAAGAAAGAAGCCATTGTTTTCATATTTAGCTGCTATGAACTATTTCACATAAATCACAGTAATTTATATTCTTACACCATGTAAATTACTAGGAAAAGAGATCCACTTAAATTGGGATAACATAGGTTTGTACCCCAAAGAGATAATAAAAAAATGTTTGCACAAAAATATTCATAGCCACATTCTTTGTGGTGGCAAAAAATTGGGAAATGAGGGGGTGTCCCTTAATTGGGGAATGGCTAAACAAATTGTGATATATGATGGTGCTATTGTGCTATATGGAATGATAAACAACTCAATTTCTATATGAACTGGAAAGACACCCACAAACTGACGCGAAGTAAAATAAGCAGAACCAGGAGAACATTTTATACAGAAACTGAAACACTGTGGAACAATTTATGTACTTGACTTTGCTACTAATAGCAATGCAATGATTCAGGACAATCCTGAGGGACTTATGAGAAAGAAGCTATCCATACCAAGAGAAAGAAATGTGGGAGTAGAAACACAGAAGAAAAACATATGATTTATCACTTGTTTATATGGGTATAGGATTTAGGGGATCAGTTTTTAAAAGATGACTCTCTTACAAAAATGAATGATATGGAAATAGGCACTGAGTGATAATACATGTATAACCCAGTGGAATTGCTTATCAGCTGCAGGAGGGGGAAGTGGGAGGGGAAAAACATGAATTATGTAACTATGGAAAACTACTTATAAATAAATATTTTAAAAGGGTAAAAAATAAATAAACTAGGATAATGTGAGATTCTGACCTTGTGAATTATTTTTAACTGAAACTCAAGAATATAATTATTTTTAAAATGAAATTACAAAGAAAAAGTTATGATCTATCCCTTTTAAGTCACATGTGAAATCATTTTAACAACTGTTACCTGACATCAGACTTCTCTCCACTCTCTTTACTTCCCTCTCCTCCTCCCAAGACAATAAATAATTTAATATAGGTTATATCAGTGCTATAACATAATACATATTTCCATATTTCTCATATGATGAAAGGACATCATGAGGAAATTAAGTTGAAAAGTCATGTTTTGATCTGCAAATTCTGATAGTTTCTTCTTTGGCTGGAGATAGCATTTTTCATCATGAATCCCTTTGGAATTATCTTAGAACCTTACATTATTGATAATAGTTTAGTCCTTTAGAGTTAATCATCATACAATATTTCTGTTACTATATTCAATGCATTCATGATTCTATCAACTTTATTTTGTATGAATTCATATGTCTTTCCAGGTTCTTCTGAATTCACCCTATTTATCACTTCTTATAATGCAATAATATTCCATTAGAATCATATACCACAATTTGTTCAGAACATACATTTAATGAATTCTTATTGTTGATTCTTTGGAACATTAACAAATTAGGAATTGTTCTATTTTCTGACATCTAAAAATAATACTTTAGGATTCATTTATATCTTCTTGATATTCATGTCAGTGTCTCCAAAATTTATAGCCTTACTAGAATTTGGACAATGACTGATGTAGCAGAATGAGAGAATCTAGATAAGATGAAATAAAATTAATACACTAATCTTTTTTATTATTTCTCTTTTAGGGAAAAGGAATAGAATTCTTCAATAACTTTTTTTAAAAGAAAAATACACATGGACATCTTGAAATAATTGTTGTTCTTATTCAGTCATTCATTCATGTCTGATTCTTCATGACCCCATAGATCATTAGCACACAATAAATGCCTTTCTATCTGTCACTATCTTTTAAAACCTGTTCCAGTTTCCATAACACTATCTGCCCATCTCATCCCCTGCCATCCTCTTCTCCTTTTGCCTCGATCTTTCCAAACATCAGGGTCTTTTCTAATGAATCATGACTTCTTGTTACATGGCCAAAGTACTTAAGCTTCAGCTTCAGTATTTGATCTTCCAATGAATGATCTAAATTCATTTTAGGATGACTTTAAGGATTGACTGATTTGATCTCCATGCTGTCGAAGGGGCTCTTAAAAGTCTTCTCCAACACCACAGTTGAAAGTGTTGACTTTGCAGTGCTCAGCTTTTCTTATAGTGCAACTCTCACAGTCATATATAGCTACTGAAAAAACAATAACTGACTATATGGACATTTGTTGGCTAGATAACATCTCTGCTTTTTAGTATGCTGTCCAGATTTGTCATAGCTCTCCTTCCAAGAAGCAAGTGTCTTTTGATTTCATGGCTGAAGTCACTGTCTGTAGTGATCTTTAAACCCAAGACTATAAAATCTGACACTGCTTCCATTTCTTCTCCCTCTATTTTCCAGGAAGTAATGGGACCAGGAGCCAAGATCTTTGTTTTTTATCATAAGTTTCAAGCCAGCTTTTATACTCTTCTCTTTCACCCTCATTAAGAGGCTTCTTAATTCTTTTTCACTTTCTGCCTTGATATTGTCTGTATATCTGAAACTGTTGGTATTTCTCCGGGTAACCTTAATTCTGAATTTTAATTTGTCTAGTCTGGCATTTTGCATGATGTATTCTGCATATAAATTAAATAAATTAGGTAACAATATGCAGACATTGTTTTTCTATCTTAAACCAATCAGTTGTCCCATGTTTGGTTCTGTTATTTCTTGACACACATATAGGTCCTACATGATCTGGTACTCTCATTTCTTAGAGGACTTGCCACATTTTGTTACAATCCACACAAAGGCTTTATGTATTGTATGTATGTATAATTCTTTGGTGTATTCTTGCCACCTCTTCTGACTTTTATTTATTCCCTATCATTTTTGACTATTAAAATGCCAATTTTTCCAAGAAACATTCATTCCCTTGATATCTCTACTTTTCTTGAAGAGATCTCTTTCATTCTATTGCTTTCTCATATTTCTTTGCATTGCTCACTTAAGAAAACTTTTTCTTTCCTTGCTCTTCTCTGGAATTCTGCATTTAATTGGGTAAATCTTTCCCTTTCTCCTTTATCTTTTGCTTTTTCCTCTTTCTTCAAGTATCTGTAAAGCCATTTAGCTTTCTTGCTCTTCTCTTTTGGGAGATTTTTTTATTGCTGCTTCCTGTACAATATGAGAAACCCATTTCTTCTTTTTTCTTTTTTTAATTATAATAAAAATTTTCCAGAGCATGTCGATACAATTTTCAATATTCATTTTCTGATATTTTAAATGCATGTTCTCTTTCCCTCTCATTTTTCCTCCTCCCCCAATAAGGTTGGTAATATGATATAGGTTGAACATATATTATCATAATAAATATTTCTTAGTTCATCATGTTGTGAAAGAAGACATTGCTTACACTAGAGAGAAGTGCATGGAGGAAAAAAAGCAAAAAATCGTATGTTTCATTTTACATTCAGACTTGGTCTCTTCATTCTGTTTTGATGGATAACTTTATTTCATCATGAGTCCCTCAGAGTTGTCCTGGATCCTTGCATTGTTCATAACAGTTAAGTAATTCATAGTTGATAATCAGACATTATTGTTGTTACTGTATACAACATTCTCCTGGTTCTGCTGCTCACTTCACTTTGCATGACTTCATATAAGCCTTTCCAGGGGACTTTGTGATCATATTATTATTTATTTCTTATGGTACAAAAGTATTGGCTTACAAACATATACCACCACTTGTTCAGCCAGTCCCCAATTGATACACAACTCCCTTTGGTTTCCAGTTTTTGCCATCACAAAAAGAGTTGTTTTAAGTATTTTTATATAGGTAGGTTCTCTTCCTCTATCTTTAATCTCTTTGGGATGCAGACCTAGTATTGTTTTTGCTACTTCATTTCTTCTAAGGGATTTTTGCTCACAATAGTACATGTAATGATCTCCTGAATTAAATTCACCCATTCCCATCCTTTTTTTACTGACATCCAAGATGTCAATATTTAAACTTTTCATCTCCATCTCCTGTTTGACCACATTCCGCTTGCCTTGGTTCATAGAGCCTATACCTATGCAACATCGATCTTTATATCATCTGACTTTTTTCATCAAGTCACATCAGCAGCTGAGATGCCTTTCACCTCTGGCCCAGCTGCTTAATTAGTATGAAACCTACTTGTAGTTGTCCTCTGCTTTTCCTCAATAGCATCTTGGACTCTTTCCAACCTGAAGGGCATATTTTCTGACATCATCTCTTTTATCATTTGAAACTGTTCATGGGTTTTCTTGGCAAAGATACCAAAATGGTTTGCCATGTCCTTCTCCAGTGAATCACCTTTTGTCAGATATCTACATCATGGCCTATCCATCTTGGAAAACCCTGCACAATATAACTCATAGTTTCACTGAGCTACATAAGTCCCTCTACCATGATGAGGTAATGATTCAGGAGGAGCCAAAAATGATACAAAAGATTTTCCACTCCAGATTTGATTTAGAAAGTCTTCTCATATAACAATATGTTTACATAATTCAAAAATGCACACTTCTATCAATTCTAAATTCCCTTCTCTCACTGTCTTACACTGATTTATATAAAGAGTTAGTTAGAAGGAATATTTTGTTATCTCACAGAAACTTTCTCATCAAGAGTGATATCAACAACATCAACAAATGCTGGAGAGATCTATCAGTGCAATGCATGGCTTTGAATGCAATGAAAATCATAAAATATAGATGTTTATATTTCCTAGCTTAGAGGACCTCACTATGTAGTGTAACTGACAAAATGTTAAATTGATAGGGAAAATCACACTTCAGTTAATAAGGCTAATAAAAGCTACATTCTACTGTAACATAATTAAAACTATACTCTGACACTGAAGACCTGTATGTACCAAACTATTTTACAGCAACATGAAACTTAACATGCTGAATAAATAACAATCTCGCATGGAAAAAGAAATATAATCAGAAACTATACATATTGAATAGTGAAGTTTAAAAGCATTAGAAACAAAAGGTTGTCACTCCATTGACTGTCTCAGCTATCCTAGTATGACTATGTTAGACATTTTATGAATGAAATACATTGAAGTCTCTGATTCTAATGGCTCTGTAGAAACTAAAAAGAAAGTCAAGTTATTCACTAAGAAATTACAAGGCTATTGTTTGGAACAAAGAGTATGTTTTCCTCACAAACATTATAACTAATACTAGCTAAATTCTCAGGCTAGTTCACAAAACTTGAACCCAAAACTATGTTAGGTATACTTGTGATTGTCCTATTTCAAATACAGCTATCATCTATAGCACCATCTCCATAAAAAAAACTAATTCTAGGGTCCACTATCCACAAACTCAATTACTTTCTTTCTGAATTGATTTCCTAAGGTATGATTAATTTTCTACAAAGCTATTCATATCTTTGTAATATGGTAACAAATAAAGTCTGCACTTCCCCTAATAGAAAATTACCCTTTTCCCCTATTTAAAAAAATGTACAAAAACAAAAGCATCATGACTATCTTCTTATAAGCAAACATTTTAAATTTCTGATGACCTCAAATACATTCATATGTTGCTATATGCTATACATAATACTTTCCATTCTTATCTTGATATATTCTTATTCTTTTTAAAATGATCATGTATAACATATAGCAAAAGAAAAAGTCTTGCTTTCAAAGAAATGACACTGGATTTGTATATTTTAATTAGTCTTTTCTCCTTCAAAGTAGTTATCTGAGGGTCAAGGAATAATATGCTAAAAACTATTTCAACTGAGCAAAAATTTTAGATATCTTCATACAGATTGTCTTCAAACCCATTCTATCAATAAAAAAGAAAATCATTGTTACAAGTGATTTTAACCGAAAGTCATATTGCCTAGCTTTATCTACAACATTATTTTGGCTACTTTAAAAAACAAATCAATCTTCAAAAAGAAGAAGAGTTTCACACTACTGAACGTACTCAAATAATATGACTTAAGTCATAACAATGATCCACAAACACTTTGAGCCATGGCACCATCATTAAAATAATTATATGGACTTCCAAAGGGGTTAGTTTGAAGATGACAGCAAACAACTAGAAGTGTAAGTTCTGGTATATTTATTTACTGACACTAATTGCTTCATAAACACATATGTATACTTAACAACAATAAGGATCATATCATCTGTTGCATAAACTAGGATAAGATAATGTTCTTGCTGGGTGCCAGTCCATTCAGACTTTAGCATAATCTATAGACTCTTCATATATCAAATAATGGAGTAGATTGGGATCTCATCAAGATAGGTATTCCTTTCCCCAATGGAGATCACCACTTATTCATTCCTGTCCATTTCGCATGCTTCTTATCACATATTCCACTTAATTCCTGACAGGGTCCCCCCCAGCCAATATACTAAGGGCCATCCTCATTTTCTCTTGACATCCACAAGGATACAGTGGAGCACATATGCTGTCAATTGGTTATTTTTCTTTGTTCAGACATTTCTTTGATGAAAACCGTTTAAGCCACTTCCTTGGTGATTCTCTCTGTAATGTATTACAGCCTCCTCATACCCACCAGGTACCTCTCCATCTCTCTTCCCTAAATTATCTTATAAAGTAGTCCTGAGAGAATTTCTTTAATGTAATTTTCAACTACTACTAATAAAATTGGTTAATTATTCATTGCGTGGTTTCAAATATACTTACTTAACTATTGTATATTACTAAAGACAAAGGAATACTATTGAATACTATGAGGTCTGCCAGGTCTGAATCCTGACTTGCATAAGTATTCTGCTGGCAATCAACAGTGTACTCTCCCTCCACAGCAGCAGTGCTCTTTGGCCCTAAATCCCATATGAACAATGACATATTGCATCAGGTTGCACTTTTAATGTGGCACAGCTGTTAAAAGCTGGAAAATGAAAGTATCAGACAGATGCTTTCGGATCCAGCAGAGATAGTCCTGTAAGAAGGTCTCATGTGGGGATTTTAGTTCTTGTTCACATGAAACTGCCCCACCAGGATTGCCCAAATACTGTCCAACTCAGGAAAAGGGTTACAAGGGCTTCTTAGAAACTGAATTACATAGGTGTGCTATGCACAAAGGATCAAAGGTCTTTAAAGTCACAGTGGCAACCACTGATAGAAGCATCATTATTGTGACCAACTTCAAAGTTAAAAGTATAATGAGGTATAAAGGATTTGCATCTATGCCAGCAGGTTCTCTGTAATTGGAACTACATATACTGTGGAAATTCCTTGGCTCAAAAGAGTGTTAAGGAAAGACTCTAAGCAAATATGTGAATTTCCCAACATATTTGGGGGAAAAAATCTTGTTTCAGAAAGGAGGGTGATTCAGGAATTTAGCCTGGGACACCAAGATTTTTAATTTTATCCACCTGGGTATTGGAATGAAATGGAATTTCATCATTACACACAAGCATGGACACATTTTTCATAGCTCCACTTTTTAACAGAGTTCCAACTTATTATACAATGGGAAAGGGTAAAGCTCCAAAAAATTGTACCCATATAGTACCATTATTTTACAGTAGTAATGTTGCCTATAATCTACTTTTACTATTTAGATAGAATGAAAATTTTGATTATCAATAAAGAGCTTTATAAGTTTTTCCATGCATTCTATGTGTTTATAACCTGTTGGGAAATATGGGGCTATTAGGGAAATTATTGCTATTATTTAGCATTTGTGTTATATTTCCTATTTTAAATGTTTTATTATAATTAGATAAGAAAACTTCTTGGTGATATTATTTGGAAGATCTCATATATAACCTGGAATTTTAATAACTTTAAAGACAAAAATTCCTACAGAAGTGACCCAAGTGTAGCAAGCACCTTTATAATTTATCTTCTCTGAAGAAAAAAGTGTTCATATTCTCACATTTCAATACGTGTCTTTAAATGTGGATAAGTTACATTTTATTACAACCTATAATTACCCTTACTAACCAAAATGAGCTATAATTTCTCAAAAATTTGCATTTCTTGTCCATATTAGTTGTCTCTTTTCTTTCAACCACATCTGCTCCATTTAATTTTATTGACTATAGTCTCTCTATTTTCTTAAAGTGAATACACACACACAAAAATACACACATACATACTACTGACTAATAATATTAGGAAACTACATTCTTCCAAGACAGAAAGTCAAAAGTTTTGTCAAGAAGAGATGTGTTCTGAATCTGAATGATTTCAGCATTAACCAAATGGCTGGATACTATGAATAAGGCTAAACATGGAGGTCTCGACTTTTCCCAATGGTGACAGTAAAATCCTTATTAAAGTGGCTTATTGTAACTAGTTATAGTATGACTATATTTATAATAATTCCCGAATTTTTTATCAAGTTGGTACCAAGTCACAGCTACCTGGGTCACTTCAACTATGTAAATCTGGCCCCATAAATGTTTCCAAATAGTGACTTTGGGGTGATGGGAGTAGGGAAGGGCCTTATTATTGCTAGATAAATATCAATTATAAAAACTAATGTACATAGCATTCTTATTTTTAAAATATAAACATCAAGAAATTCCAAGAGTTATCTTTCCAATAAATAACAACTCAATCTCTCATATAAATATAGTATTTTCAATTACTGGATATGTTAATACCTCCCTTGCCCTATCTCATGTCACAAAGAGCTTTTAAACAACACAAGAAGCTTCCTTTGAAGTCAATGGAAATTGTTCATATAGATTTTGCAGGACATGGAATAGCCTGAGAATGAGTTTCTTCAAGCATTGTTTATACATATGTTGGAAAAACATGGCAATTATATCTTTAAATTCGCTATGTTTTATCTTTTTTATAACCTTAAAGATAGTTGAACTTGTCTTGTATATTGTAAGCATGGCATTGTTTCTTTAATTTTCTCATCTTCAAAACAAGTTGATAAAATAATTATAATTTCACTACATTTCTGAATTTAAACATTTAAGAAAAATGAAAATATTTATGAAAAATATCCATCATAACATGAGATAGTCTAGATACATAACACATTTAAGCTGCAATCTAGAAAGATAAAATGTAGAATTGCCACAATTTTGAATGATTTTTTATGTTCCCTCAATTAATTTTTTTTTACAAGTGGCAGGTAGATAACACCTGGAAAATAACTTCTGGAGCTGTGTAATGCATGTATATCTCTAGAGAGGAGATTAAATCATTTTCAGAAGGTGTTCATTATATTCTTTTTTTAACCCTTACCTTCTGTCTCAAAGTTGATATTAAGTATCAAGGCAGAAGATTAGTAAGGAATAGGCAAATGGGACTTGCCCAGGGTTACACAGCTAGGAGTGGCTGAGTTCAGATTTGAACCCAATGGTTTTATTTTATATCCACTGAGCCACCTAGCTGCCCCCATTTATTATATTCTTGAAAACTTTCTTAGGAATTCTAAAATTATCCACCATACATTCTTCACATACCTTAATTCAAAAGAGCTTCCCTATATTTTATCTTTTCTCCTATATTCTCGAAGGAACAATTAGGAGAAAGATAACAAAAATGATTAGAGGAAAGGAATACACAACCAATGAATAATGAGCCAAATCTTAGGAACTGAATTGATTACTGGAAGAGATTCCAGAAAAGAGTGGGCAAGAGTTCATGATGTTAACTTGAGGAAGAGAAGATTCAGGGGAAACATGAAATATTTATGTAGTAAAGGAATGCCATTTAGGAAAGGATTTAGAATTTATTTTCTTGGCTCTAGGAGGCAGACCAAGAGATAAAGGGTAAAATTACAAAGAGATAAAATTATACTTTATGAAAGAAGAAAGTTTCTCACAATTAGGGTGACCCAAAAGTATAGGTAGCAAATTGACCCTCATTGGAGGTCTTCAAAAGAAGGCTAAATGATCATTTGACTTTGTTGTAAGGAGATTTGTGATCAGCTACAAGTTACACTCTGAAATTCTGAGATACCAAGATTCTGGGACTTTAGAATAATTGAATACAATAAGTAGTGGATGTTTCTGCTGTCTTTCCATTCCCAGCACTTCACACATAGTTGACAATAGACGTTTGTTAAATTGAACTGGAGATGAGTGAGTAGAAGAAGATGAAAGTAGTATGCATCTAATTATCAAGTTACAAGAAATTAAATGCCCCCTGTTTGTAACTCTACTCCAAATCCTGGGAGGCAGAGTGTGTCTGTTTATAACTATGTTGTTGTTCAGTTATTCAGTGGTGTCTGACTCTATGTCCATGGGACACTCTCAGAAAAGATACTGTAGTCGTTTGCTATTTTCTTTTCCAGTATGTACTCGTTTTACAGATGAGGACCTAAAGTAAATGGGGATTAAATGAATTGTCCAGGGTCAAACAGCTAGTAAGTATCTGAGTCTGGATTTGAACTCAGCTATTATTGATTATGAGCCCAGTGTCTATGTACATATCTATATGTTCCCAAAAATACATTTTGGAAGAGAAGAAATAAATAGCTGCAAATAATCTATGACCAGTCCACTAATAAATTAATAAATTCTTAGCAAAGATATAGTTTATGTTTTGAATACCTCTAATTGATACATTGTGTCATTTGAGGGTGAGACTGGGAAGGAAAGGTGAAAGCTTCTCACAAAACATTCTCTTCTGAAAAGAAGACAAACAAAACAATCTTCTCTTGGCTGATTATACGGGTGGAAGCAGATTACATAAAGATGTTTCACATGACCTCTTCTGAAGGCTATGAAATTTATAGCTTTAAGAATGCTGAAATTGTGTCCAGTGTTCTTTATATAGCAGTGTCCATTAAAGTTTTGACAAATGAATAAATGGCTCTAGTGAAAATATCACAGTCACAGTTACTTCCAAAGGAAAATATGAGAATGCAAAAAGTAGCAGGTGGGTCACTCTAATAACAGCATCTAAATACCAAATTATATCTCCTTTAGTCTTGAAATCTTGCTGTGTCAATGGATCTTGTCTAGCAGGGTGCAGTGGAAGTTCTGATTAGCCACTGAGACCTTAGCAATCTCTTCTCCAATGTGAGATCATTCAGGAAAAGGAATAGCTAGGACTCACCTTTTAAATCACCCTTGCCTGTAGATATCCCATTGTATTATTTGTCTTCAAAATGTCCCTTGTTCCATTTTCTTGTTCAGTTATGCTCGTTAGTGATAGTAGAAGGAAGCACAGAAAGAAAAAACAGAACAAGTATCCTAGACTAAGTTAGAAAGTATCTATCTTTCATAGGAATAGCCTCAGAAGTGATAATCCTCGCAGTAAACCATTCAAATTCCTCATCATTTTTACAAGCAACCATTTTTTTCCTGATAACTACTCAAAATCTGTCTACTATAACTTAAATGTGTCCTCTTGCTTTTGTTTATTTAGGAATAAAATTAAAGTGTTCCTGCATATACACTATAAAGAATTGGACTTTCCAACCATTCTGGAGGGCAATTTGGAATTGTGCCCAAAGGACGTTAAAAGACTGCCTGCCCTTTGATTCAGCCATACCACTGCTGGGTTTGTACCCCAAAGAGATAATAAGGGATAAGACTTGTACAAAAATATTTATGGCCACGCTCTTTGTGGTGGCAAAAAAAAAAAATTGGAAAATGAGGGGTTGTCCATTGATTAGGAAATAGCTGAACAAATCGTGGTATCTGTTGGTGATGGAATACTATTGTGCTGAAAGGAATGATGAACTGGAGGAATTCCATGTGAACTGGAAAGACCTCCAGGAAGTGATGCAGAGGAAAAGGAGCAGAACCAGGAGAACATTGTACACAGAGACTGATATATTATGGCACAATCAAATGTAACAGACTTTTCTACTAGCAGCAATGCAATGACCTAGGACAACACTGAGGAACATATAAGAAAGAATCCTATACACATCCAGAAAAAGAACTGTGGGAAAAGAAACACAGAAGAAAAACATATAATTGATCAAGTGGTTCGATGGGGAAACGATTGGGGTTTTGGCATTAAAAGATCACTCTATTACAGATATGAATAAGATTGAAATAGATTTTGAACAGTGATACATGTATAACTCCGTGGAATTGCTTGTCAGCTCTAGGAGGGGTGGAAGGAAGAGATGTGGGAAAATCATGAATCATGTAACCGTGAAAAATATTCTAAATTAATTCATTAATTTCATTTTAAAAAAAGACCTGGACTGGCAGTTCAACTCTGAGTTAAAAATGGCTATTCTTTTTTCAAAATGTATGTCATTCTTCTGAACATTTCCTAAATTCTTGTTCAGTCCAATTCTATGATCAGTAGCAATCAGTTTTGAGAAGAGTGAGCTTCTGCTAATTCCACTCTTGATTAGCATCCTATCGTCATGCTCATTTTCAAATAACAATATAATATTGCTGATAATGTTTTTATTGTATCTCACATCTTTATCTCCTATACTTTGACATAGCTAGTATACCAGAAGCATTTGTAAATAATGATTTATACTAATCCTAGATTTTATTACTTTCTTATGGTTTTTTATGAATGTAGGAGAAAAGAACAAAGTTCATCCAGTTTTCAATCATATTACATACACATAGGGTAGTTTTTCTTTAATACTCAGAGAATTTGCCTATAAGGATTATCACACTTTAAAGCACTGTCTCTCAAATACATTCTGATTCCTCCTGGGCCAAACCAATCTCTAACTGCATCATTCTCTCCATTACTGTCATTCTATCACTTTAAGTTTTCTACTTACAGAATGTCTCCTACCAAATCAGGCATGATCACCCTTCTTCAGTTCTCTATATGGTGATTAGTTTAGCATTTGGAAATAAGTTATCACTACACTGTGTCCTAAGCAGCTAAATGGTACAGTGAATAAAGACTGTACTGGGAATAAGGAAGGTTCATATTCCTGAGTTCAAATCCAGCCTCACACACTTACTAGCTGTCTGACCCTGGGCAAGTCACTTAGCCCTGTTTGCCTCAGTTCCTCATCTGTAAAATGAACTGGAGAAAGATATGACTAACCACTCCTGTATCTTTGCAAAGTAAACCATAAATGGGGTCACAAAGTATCAAACATGAGTGAAACAAATCAGCAAAACCTACATATTGTCATTAAAATGTCATGAGAATAATTTTAATGCCTGTGAGATAATGATCCTCCATACTATATCTTGCCAAAAAGGGTACATTAGGCACTAGGAATGATTCTTATTCCAAATATAAATCTAATATTAGTTATCATAGTTAACTGCAGGAGAAAATGTTAAATGTCAAAAAATAAAGGATATTTTTGATGTATGAAAGTTAAAATAGGCTACTTTCCCCTGAACTTTTTCATGGTTGTTAAGCCACCAAAACTTGTAATCAAGTGTCAAAAAGAAATCAATTTTGAGCTGAATACACATAAAAGAAATGTTCACCGTTTAGGTCTCAAAAATGTTTTAAATGTCCTCAACTTTTGTCTAGTCCTGATCATATGAAAATATAATCATTTTCTATTTTCTAAATATTACTGGCCAGAAAATTGTATCTTCTCTGAGAATCCATGCAGAATTTTTGCAACTCTAAAACCAGTCTGTCATCCATAAAGGAAAGTGTGCTACGAAAATCAATATTCCGTTCTTTGGGTTGTCCTGGAGGAAAATAGAGCTATTGAATCATGAAATGACTTATCCCTCCAACCAAAGCCAAACAATCCACTCTAATGGAAATGCTATTAGTAGTGAAAGGGTTAACAAAAATATGGATAAAGACACTTTTAGCCTAGCAAAAAAGAAGCATTAATAATAAATAACCAATGCTATTGGGTATGATGTAGGCATCTGAAATGTTATAAAACGTTAAGTCTTATACTAGCAAAATGCTTTAAGAGAGCCCAAATGTGTGAAAGGATCATCCCTAGAGATTCACTCCATCTATATATTTTCAACCACAGTTTTTTTTTAGATCAAAAGATTGTTCTAATTTTTTTTCAAGCTTCCTAATGGTTCAGTGACTGCATCTAATGGTTCCCTTCTAATTGGGCCTGTATCTGTAAAGCCTGTCAATGGCAGTATTGCTCCATTTAGAACACTAACTAATCAGGTACTTCAAGGACCAGGGAAGGAGCCTTTCTCAGATAATAAAAACCATTCATGACTTAAATTCTAAGGGAGAAAACTGTTTGTGAGTGTGCTAGCCTGCAAAATTATTAGTTTATATCTGGAGAATGGGAAATTCTAGTCAGAGGTAGTTTAGTCTGTTTAAGAATATAGAGCACAACAAAAGAAGTCATGAACATTCTGCCTGATGAAGACTGACATTCCATTCTTTTTTCCAAGATTATTTGGGGTATCTCCTGGGGGATGCCAGAAATAAAGTTCAACCCTGCCCAATACTCTGAAATACGACTGAAAAGATACAAAGCCACATTCTTAGATAAACAGGCAAAAATCTTTTTTAAAAGATGAAATCTTGTAATTTAGTGCTTCAGCCTTCTAGATTATACAATAAAATGTTTATATCTTAGTGTATGAAATAAAAACACTAGAAGGTTTTATAGTAGTCACCCTTTATAGCGAAGTTCACCCAAAACAAAGGCAAAATAGGCAACTGCCTTTAGATTATTCAGTTTAGCAAGTCATAAAATATTTCATGCCTCCAAAGAGAGATTATCCATAGCTCTGTTTTTTAATGACAAATCTCCCTATATGTCCTCCAGAAAGAATATTTTAATTATGAATCTTTTACATCTTCATTCAAAAGGAGATTAAAAAGTCCTTCTAGTATTATATAGACAATTGTATCAAAACAGATGACACTGCGGCAGTAGTAAAGGTTGATCTTGTATCAAAAACTTGTAAATTTTAGTGAATAAACTAGAATAAGATGTTACCATTGTCTGGCGTTTTGCTTGGAGAGCCCAAAGCCATCTTTTTCTAAACTACAGTGTGTGAATACTAGCCAGAAACTATCTTTTAAAGTGTGTTCTCTGATCAAATATTAGTAATACATGTCAAAGCCTAGAAATAAATAACATATATAAAAACCTTAGCCTCTTTTCTCCAGAAAGGTTAGTAAAATATATTCCATCAATGATAAATTATAAATTTTCTTTTTTTAAAAATCAGCACTTTAGGGCCCAGAATAACCAGTATAAAGAGACAGTTTAATTTTTTATGATCATTGATTACTTGACATCCATGTAGGAGAGCTAATTAGGACCAATCATGAAGGTCATCTGGTGATCTGGACATTAGAGTGTGATCCCCAATTCATTCATGGGAACCAATCAACACCAATCAGATAGTAATGACTTTCTGCCACATTTGATTGGACTAGATTCGAACCAGTGACCTAGAGGTGAAATCTGTGAACCATTAACAATTCTAAACTATTTAGTCCCATATCAGCAATCAATTCCAAAATACATGGAAACTTTAATGTCATTTTGTTGCTTCCGTAGAAATAATGTTTCATTTGTCTTAAAAAATAAAAAGTTCATTACTTTTAACACCACTTTGATGAAAACATTCATATCTCAATTCTGGGGATTTTAAGTAATGGTAAGAACATACTTTAAAATAGAACTATGAAGGAAAATTAGAACATTGACTGTATAGAAAACCATCACTTAAGTGAAAAATACAATGGTGAGGGTAAAGATTGGTGTTTTGTTGTATTGTTCTCCTTTTAAATGTGTGCAGTCCTAGGATTTACTAATAGAAGATTGAAGTGTGAGTTAATAATATCTCCATATTCCTCATTGGATAGTGAACCAAGAGTGGTATTGATAAACTGACTCATATCCCTGACCTCTCAGAGTCTTGAAAGGAAGTGAAGAAAACACTCAATCTCAATCAGTTTAGCAAGGTTTGAATCCCTTCCTTGATTCTTATTAGCCATGTGACATTGGTGACCACTCATATACTAAACTTCCGCATCTGTAAAATGGGAATAGTATTAATTTATTACCTATTTAAAATAAGGACAAAACAGGATATCTTGAAAATAAAAGAAATAAATCAATTGGAAAACAAAAAGATCATAGAACTGATTTTTTTTAAATACTATGAGATATTTCTTTGTAATGACTAACAAACCTGACTCTCAAATAATCCTGTTTGATAAAGGCTATTACTATCCCTCTTTTAACAGTCAATAAAATTGAATCTAATAGATATTAGGATTCACACATCTGAAAGTGCTGAAAGAAAATCTGTACCCAAAGGGAGAAAAAGAAGAGGGAGAAAAATACAACCAAAAAAAATAATAATGAAAGATGAAATGATTATACTTCCTTTCTGATAAGGTTTTACAAAGAAAGCATTTTATAAAATGTAAAGCATCATATAATTGTGGTTTATTAGTATAGCATCCTCCATGGAAAAGAAGTCTAGACTCACTAATGAAGACACATACTTGTTCTCTATCCCATCAAAAGACAATAAAAGAAAAAGGAAGGAAGAACTTTCTAATGGCAAGTAGGATCAAAAGATAGAGCAGACTATGATTTCAAAGGATTATGAAATCTCCTTCCTTGATACATTTCGGAATCATGTACATTTGCTTAGATGAGGCAGCTAAGTAGCATAGAGGATAGAGGGTCAAATGCAGTCAGGGAGATTTGGATACAGATTTCCTAGATATGTGACTCTGGGTGAGTCACTTAACTTCACTTAGATTCAGTTTCTTCAACTATTAAAAGAAGGATAATAATAGCCTTTGCCAAACCGGATTGTTGTGAGATCAAATGAGATAAACTTAAAGGCAGGCAAAGAAGCATTTATTAAGCACTATTTGTGTGTCTGACATTGTGCCAAGCATTGGGGATACAAGTAGGAGCAAAAAAAAAAGTCCCTGCCTTCAAAAGCTAAAAAAAATTAGCTATTTTTATTAGATGGTTTAACCACAGTCTTATCTGGGGTCAGAAGAATGTCTATATAATCCCTTTAATTATTACTCATTTAGAATTCATTATATAACTGCAAATTATAGAAATAATCTCATAAGAGAAAATCAATATTCCCTCATATGTTATGTCTGATCAATTAAGCTGCTTTCAAAATAATAAAGCATTACTCTACTTATCCTCTTGGTACTATGTAATTTTCTAATTTCACCCAGGAAATCTTTATAAAATCAGCCACTTTGCACTCCAAATATTGTCATGCTACATTTGGTTACTATAACACAAGCATTTCCCTAATTCCTTGAGGTAATTAGAACATGGTGTCATCAGAAATGTTATGAGTTATCATTTAACTTAATGAATTTATTTTCAACTTCTCCCAAAATTAAGAATGTGTTCATTGAAATCTGTTCTGTTGCCTCACCTTAATCAAAGGTTTATGTGCCTCTAGGAAAGCATTCATAATGTGAGTATAAAAAGAAGAAGATAAGAAAAGAAAAGACATACTTTTATTTAGATGAGAAAGTTTCAGACATTTGGTTCAGGTATTAAATCAGTCAAGAAGGCTATTTTTTTTTTTTAGCAAAGCCCATACGCTGAAAAACCTCCAGACGCTGAACCAGCATTGCCATTCTTATCTTGCACCTGCTTCTGTGAACAACAGTCCATCCAATTCCTGCAATCAATGCATTTGTCAGTGCCATTAACCATGGCCTCTCATACCCCTTCCCCCTCATCTTCCTTTACCAATGGACAGATGCTTCATCTCCAAATCAATGAACTGGTGATTCTTTCACCAACATCAAATGGTGCAGCAATTTATCAGTTCAAGGATTTTACTTTCTCTAATTTATCACATCTAGCAAGCCTCAGTGCCATTAGCTAAACATTTATTATTATATCCACTATAACATATGCATTCAACAGCACTGGCCTAAGATCAAAATGTTTCATAAAGTATAATTAGTTACTAGCTTTAATTTCATTTTACTATTCTGTGCAAAATATGTGAGATGAAAAGTTCAAATGAGAGCATTGCACACTGTGTGTCATTTGTTTTCAATACCATTTAATTGGCATGTTGATTGCTAATCAATTCTGAAATGTTATCTTTTATTCTAATGGCCATAGTCTTTTCTCAGTGCATGAAGATTTACATATATTATAGTAATTAGTGTTAATGGGAATTATAAACATAAATCTTTAGCACATCAAAAGAATAATTAATCTCAACATTACCAAAATATTCATCAGTCTCTTAAATCAGAATATGAAAAAATTGTTTTCTTACCATCTATCTCCCTTTTCTCAAAAATTTGCACAAGTTACTTTAGTAATTTACATAAGAAATTAACTTAGAGCTAAATGGTAACATGAGGTCAGAGATAAACTGTAAAAGTGTAGACGCATCTAAAGTTTTCTTTTTGGTCTTCCTATTTGAGTTACAAACCTCACCTTGAACTTAATGGTAATTAATTTCACTTTCAAAACAAATTCAAATTTTCAAATGATTGTTAGTTATAATTGTCAACAAAATTGACATGAAATAGATTAAATTTGTACATAAATACAACATATTACTGTTTACTTTTTCTACAAAGTGAAATATGTTATTTCAAATGTTCCACTTTAAAAAAATTATCTAAATAGACTGATATTCCATCAGTGAAGCTTTGAATTGGGCCATTCATTCTGGAAAATAATTTAAAAGGGATGGAGGGAGACAAAAACACCCATACCTTTTGACCCAACAATATCCATATTAAACATATACCTCTTTGGGGCATTTATATATTAAAAGAAAGTATCCACAGGTGGAGAACCATTTTACCTACACACTTATTATAGCAAACTATTTTAAACAAAGTATATACTCACCAAATGGAAACAACTAAACAAATCATGATATATGAATGTAATGTAATATTGTTTACCCCTAGTTTTGGTTTTAGAGGATTCCTCTGTTGCAAAAATGAATAATATGGAGATGGGTAATGAGTGATGCTACATATGTAACCCAGTGGAATGGCTTGTCAGCTCCATGAAGGGGTAGAGAGAAGAGGAAGGAGAGAACATGAGTCATGGAAAAATACTTAAGATAAAAAATAATAATTTTTAAAAATATATTGTTTACCCCTATACTAAACTTCCGCATCTGTAAAATGGGAATAGTAGTAATTTATTACCTATTTAAAATAAGGACAAAACAGGATATCTTGAAAATAAAAGATGAAAGAGAAGGAAACCTAAATAGAACTGATGAACTGACAGAGTTAAAGTGACCATAAGTAGAATAATTACAACTTATACTCTGACTATGAAAATATAAAGGCAATATCTGTGAAAAACTTAATTACTCTGATCAATGCAATAAATAATCATAACTCCAAAAGACTAATGATGAATCATATCCCCCAACATTTTTAATACAGAGGTGATGGACAAGAGGAAAAGGACAAGACAAATATTTTAAACAAACTCAGTGTGAGTTTGTTTTGCTTAACTGAATATGTCTATTTGTTACAGAAGAGGGCAAAAATTTTAGGATTGGAGTATAAGGGGCAACAACAGTTATGAAAAAAAGTAAAATGAAGAAAAGAATAGCAATGAAACTTTTAAAACTTTTAAAACACAAATGAAAGGAGAAAATTCAGAAGCAAATAAGGACAAGCAGCAGTGTTGGTACTATTGTGTAATACTTTACATATACTTTACCAAAAAACAAAACACACTTAATAGAAATTCATGGTTTTGTCTACAATTTTCATTTTGTTTTTTTCTGTATATTGTTATTTAAGTTCATAATATAAGTATAAAATGAATATATTAATTAATTTAAAACAATCCTTCCCAATTCAACCTATCCCACTCTTAGAAAAAGAATACTAAAAGGGGGCAGCTGGGTAGCTCAGTGGATTGAGAGCCAGGCCTAGAGACGGGAGGTCCTAGGTTCAAATCTGGCCTCAGACATTTCCCAGCTGTGTGGCCCTGGGCAAGTCACTTAATCCCCATTGCCTACCCTTACCACTCTTCTGCCTTGGAGCCCATACACAGTATTGACTCCAAGACGGAAGGTAAGGGTTTAAAAAAAAAAAAAAAAAAAAAAAAAAAGAATACTAAAAATGACTAGCTTTGGAGTAAGAGGAAATGACACAAAAACTGCCAACCTAGCATTTCTAAAGGCCTTTAAGATTTACAAAGTACTGCATATAAGTAACCTCATTTAATCCTCCCAACAACCCTGGTAGGAAGGTATACCCATTTTACAAATAAAGAAACTGATTAAGTTTAAATATCTGAGGCAAGATTTGAATTCAAGCCACCTAGCTGTCATTGCCTCAAAGGCCTCAGACTCTTCATCTAAGAGGATTGGACTAGATGGTCTTTCATGTCCTTTCCAGATATACACTATTATGTTATTTTTTACAATATGTTGTTCTTCATTACCTTCCCAACCTTAAACATTGTTGTTCAGTTGTTTCAGTTGTGTCCAACACTTTGTGACTCCATTTTGGGGTTTTTCTTGGCAAAAATATTGGAGTGATTTGCCATTTCCATCTCCAGCTCATTTTTCAGATGAGAAAACTGAGGCAAACAGGATAAAGTGAGGTTGGATTTGAATTCAGAAAGATGAGTCTTCCTGATTCCAAGCTTAGTGCTCTATCCACTGAGCCAGATGACACAGTGGATAAAAGTGTGGGTCTGGAGTAGGGAAAACCTTAACATGCCACTTCACTACTCAACCTTCATCAGTGCCTATTACCTCTAGGTTAAAATACAAATATATTATATAAGTAAATATAATATAAACAAATATAAAATATATACCTGTCTGACTTTAAGACCCCAGTACAACCTAGCCCCAACCTACCTTTCTAGTTGATTTATACATAGTTCCCTTCTTGTTCTAGCCAATCAAGCCATTAATATCCTTCTTGGCTTACCTCACAAATGTCATCCCTTCTCTAATCTCTTCTCCTTTCTACTTGTCACCCTCTATTTGGATACACTCACATCTAACCTCTTTTCATAGAATCACTCACTTTTTTTTACTTCAAGTACCACCTTGTACTTTAGGACAAAATCTGTGGATATGTGAAACTTATAAAATATTTTGATAACTTTATTTCAATATAATTGGTTGCCTTCATAATCCTGTGTATTTTATTTCATTTTGAAACATTCTGAAAAGGGGCCTATAGCATTTCATCATACTGATAAAGAGTCAGTGAAGTAAAAAATGTTAAGAATCCCTGTTCTACCTTATACACATAGACGGATACACTGTGGCACAATAGAATATAATGGAATTTTCTACTAGTAGCAATGCAATGATCCAGGACAATCCAGAGGAACTCATGAGAAAGAATGCTATCCACATCCAGAGAAAGAACTGTGGGAGTAGAAACACAAAAGAAAAACAACTGCTTGATCACATGGTTCAATGGGGACATGATTGGGGATGTTGACTTTAAATGATCACCCTAGGGCAAATATCAACAATATGGAAATAGGTCTTGATCAATAATACATGTAAAACCTAGTGGAATTGTGCATTGGCTATGGGAGGGAAGAGTGGCAAGAGGGGAGGGAAGGAACATGAATTATGTAACCATGGAAAATTTTTCTTAATTAATCGAATAAAATCTAAATAAAAAGAATGTTAATATTTAAGAAACTCTGAACACTAAAAAAAGGAAAGAAAAAAGAATTGCTGTCCTAAATAAAACCTGTCCTGATACCCCTTCCAACTTCTAGGGATTCCCTTCCATAAATGACCAATTTGTTTGCATTTATTCTGTACAGACGTATATATGCATATGTTATCTCCCTAATATAATATAAGCCTGATATAATATAACTCACAGTGACTAGTATATGGTTAGTCCCTAAAATGGTTGTTTTTAAATATGGCTTTTAAAATGTATTTTAATTTAAATAATAAATTAAAACATGGTTAGACCTTTGTTAATTATTTGATAATCCCTTCATATCTAGTCAAATTAGACGACTAGTTGTTCCCTCAGTTAAAATAGTCCATCTTTCACTTCCACCTATTTGCATGGGCTGTCTTAATTCCTTACCTATACTCCTTCTTCATCTTTGTCTCTTAAAATTCTTGTCTTCCTTCAAAGCCTTTCTTAGATGCCACTTTCTCTTTGAAACCTTCTCTGATTCCCCAGAATTGTTACTGTCTCCTGATGGCTTTCTTTGTACTATACTAATCTTTGTAAATACACCTCCAAGAGGAGCATCTTGTGGACAGGAAAGAATTTGGTTTTGTCTATATATTTCCAGTGCCTTGCACATAGGGGATGTTTAATAGATCTTTACTGAACTGAACTAACCAAAGCAGTATTTAGGAAAGTTCAATCAATAATTCAGGATGGATTTGAAGAAGAGGGGGAAGAAGAGGAGGAGGAGGAGAACAAGAAAAAGAAAGGAAAAATCTCTATTGAAGGATTCAGTTCAAAGGCAAACAGGCTACCTTTCCAATAGGCAGTATCTCAGAGCTAGAAAACTGACAATTATCCAAGTACTAAATATGTCAGTGCATTTTTTAAAGGGACAGGTACAAAAGACATTTCAAAGGATAAATAGACAGAAAATAATGGCTTGCTGGATACTGGAGATGGAGAAGATTGAGTCAGAAACATAACTCCAAGATTTCTCACCTGGGTGACAAAAGACATGATGATGTCACTTATAAGAAATGAGAAGATTGAAGAAGGGATTTAGTGAAGAAGGTAATGAGGTTGGTTTTAGATATGTTGAGTCATTTGAGTAGGAGTCCAGATGGATGAAATTTAGATAATCTTTGGCATTATAAGTTCTATGCTACCTTCTCTAAAATCGTAGTCTTTCTATATAGAAGGGCAATAAGATGGTACAATGGATAGAGCACTGGACCTAGAATCAGGAAGACCTCAGTTCAAATCCAGCCTCTCACTAGGTGTGACCTCAGGCAAGTCACTTAATTTCTGCCTGCCTCAGTTTCTTCTACTATATGATAGATATAATAACAACACCTACCTCCCAGAGTTGTTGTGAGAATCAAATGAGATGTCAGACAATATTTGCAAAGCATTTACAGAGCCTGGCACATAATAACACTTATTAAATGTTTATTCCCTTCACCCCATAAAGTATCCTTGGCTAAAACTATAGAATCAGAATTTGAGGGAACTTTCCATTACCTAGAGTTTAAATAATCAACTGACAATTCATTAAGCACAGATTACGTCCCAAATACTGGGGACACAAATATAAAAGTCAACCACTCAAGAAGCTTACATTCTACTACTCAGGTTTCATCATTCTACTGAATCTCCCTGACCTAGAGAAAAGACCACAAAAATTGAACCATTTTGCGAACATAAAGACAATCATCCAGTGACGAAATCAAACCAATTGAACCTTCCAGTGGTGTCAACATACTGTCAAAATGATGAAGATCCCAGTTAGGAAGTATTTCTATTTCGTGTAATCATTTACCTTCCACATACTTATTAGGTATCTACTATATATCAGCCATTGTACCACTTTCTAGGGACAAAAAGACAAAACTCTTCAGAAGTGATGAGAATGATTATCTGACTCCATAGGGAATGTATGTGATATAAGCAAGAAACAAAAAAAGCATTTATTATTTACTTACTTTGTGTCAGACTCTGGACTAAACACTAAAGACACAGATAGAAACTGAACCTATAGCAAGTCACTTTAGCTATAAATTGCACAGAAGATACTGATTTAAATTAAGAAAGGAAGTTTCCTTACCTGGGAGTTTCCTATATATGCAGTAGGGATACAAAAATGGCAAACAGGACAGTCCCTCTTCTCAAGAAGGAGAGAGTTCAACTGGAAAAAACAGCACATCTAGGAGGTAGTTTGCTCTTTAATAACCAGACATTCAGCATGAGAGTAAATTAAAATAAACAGACCTTGGCCTCTGGGTCTCCATATACTCTCAGAAGCTACTATAGCCACCTCACTTTACCAAAGAATTCCACTTTACCAAGGAGTAGCAGACCAACTACTTAAAGTTTCCCTGATCCCTGATCCAAGGAACCTGAGCCTTCTGTCTCTGCCTTTTCTTGTCTTAAACCAATCACTTCCTCTAATTACATGATTATGGGGGCTTACTGACCACCACCAATACCAGCTGCCTCTTCTAAAATTATTCTGAAATAGTAGTCAGTACCATTGCCATTTTCTAGGTCACTGTATTTTATCCAGCCCTGTCAGATAAGAATTCTACATTGTCTCTAATGACCCCCAAAAAGGAATATTTCAAATTATTTTTCAGTAATTTTTGTCCCCAAAAAATATATTTAACAATACCTTCAATTTGGAAATGAATCTTTATATGTAATTTTTTTAACCCGTACTTTCTGTCTTAGAAATAGCTCTATGACAGAAAAGGCAAGGATCAAACAAAAAGGATTAAGTGACTTGATAAGGATTACACACACAGCTAGGAAGTGTATGAAGTCAGATTTGAACCCCTCTTCCTGAATCCAAACCTGGGGCTCTATTCACTAAGCCACCTAGCAGCCCCTTCATATGTCATTTTAAAACTCTTAGGTTCAACCTTGTGACATATATTGTAAGATGTTCAGAAGCTCTACCTCAGTAATGCTGTGTTTATTTCCTTTGATTTTTGGAATATTCAGAAAAAAAAAAGAATGGAAGAAGGATGTTTTAGGAAGGAGTCTACAAATCTTCCATTTTTTACTGCTCACTATAAAGATGCAATTCCCCATTAAGAATAACAAGCATTTCATTTACACATCAAAAACCTATCGTACCCCAAAATGCCTTGAGAACAGAATTATCTTTTGTAATAGCACTATACAATGCCATAGTTACTAGCATCACACCATGCAGAGCACAGCATTTTTAAAGCCTGTTATTTCTAAGTAAAACAGAAATAAATATAGGGAGAATATGTAGGGAAAATCTAAATTAACTGAAATGCTCAAAGAATGAGCTTTTTTGAGTGAGAGAATTTGAGCATTGATTTGTGGGTCATTTGATTTCCTTGAATAAATCATAGATTCAAGGTGGGAAGGGAATTTAAAGATTTCTCTCTGGACATCCTTCATAGCCAAACTCTTCCCCATTCCACAACATAATCAGATCTTAAGCCTGCGCAAGTCAAGTCAACAAACAAAACCAATGCAACCAAGATTAAAAGAAAAGAAGAAAGCTGGGGCTAGGGAAAAGAACAGCAAGTATCTCTGATAAAGGCCTTTTTCCTCAAATATGTGGAGAATTGAGTAAAAATTTTAAGAATACAATTATTTCCCCAATTAATAAATGGTCAAAGGATATGAATAGGCAGTTTCCAGATCAAGAAATGAAAGCTATATATAATCATATGGGGAAAACCGCTCTAAATTGCTCTTTATTAGAGAAATGCAAATCAAAACATTTCTGAGGTACCACTTCACACCTGTCAGATTAGTTAATACTACAAAAAAATGAAAATAATAAATTCTGGAGGGCATATGGGAAAATTGGGACACTAATGTATTGCTGGTGGAATTGTGAACTGATTGAACCATTCTGGAGAATTTGGAACTATGCCCAAAGGGTTAAAAAACTGCATACCTTTTGATTCAGCAATATCACCACTAAGTCTGAATCCCAAAGATTTTTTTTTAAAAAAGGAGAAAAAGACTTATTTGTACAAAAATATTTATAGCAGCTTTTTTGTGATGGAAAAGAACTGGAAATTGAGGGGATATCCATCAATTGGGGAATAGCTGAATAAGTTGTGACATATGATTGTAATGGAATACGTCTGGTTTGTAAGAAATGATGAGAAGGATTATTTTAAAAAAGCCTATAAAGACCTACATGAACTGATGCAAAGTGAAATGAGAAGAACCAGAAGAACATTGTACACAGTGATAGCAATATTATATGATGAACATTTATGAATGATTAGCTTATTCAGAACAATCCATCCAAGAGAATCCTCAAGGACTCATGATGAAAAGAAAGAACTGGAGTTTAAATGCAGCCCAAGACACATTATATTTCATTTTATTTCTTCACTTCTTTTTTGTTTCTTTGAGTTCTTTTTCACAAAATGACTAATATGGAAAGATGTTTATGCTATTATACATGTTAAATCTGTATCAGATTGCTAGCCATCTCAGGAGTAGGGAGGGGAAAGAGAAAAGGAAGGTGAAAATTTGGATCAAAGGGAAGAAATAAAGGCTAAAAATTGTTTTTTCATGTAGTTGAAAAAATTAAATATTATAAATAAAATAATTTTTACAATTTGGATACTGGAAGAGTAAAAGAACTAAAGTGATAACATATTTGGCACCTTAAAGTCTGCAAAATATTTATACACATTTTCTCATGAAATCCTCATCAGACACCTGTGGCATAAGTACTATTATCAATCTCATTTTACAGATGCAGAAAGTAATGCTCATTGGAGTGAAATGACTTGCTGGGAGTCACATAGCTAGAATATTCATTAGGAACATATATTGGAGCTAGAATGGAGCTCAAGAGTCATATAGCCCAATGCCCTGATTTTACCCTTGAGGAAATTGAGGTCTGTGGAGTTTAAGTAACTTACCCAAGGTCACACTGCTAGAAAACTCATGGGGATCATAGAGATCACAAATCTAGAGTTGGCATGTACCTCAGAAGGCACATAATCTAACCTCCTCATTTAAGAACTGAGGAAACTGGGAAGCTGGGTAGCTCAGTGGATTGAGAGTCAGGCCTAAGAGATGGGAGGTCCTATGTTCAAATCTGGCCTCAGACACTTCCCAGCTGTGTGACCCTGGGCAAGTCACTTGACCCCCATTGCCCACCCTTACCACTCTTCCACCTATGAGCCAATACACAGAAGTTAAGGCTTTTAAAAAAAAAGAATTAAGGAAACTGAGATTCAGGGAGATTGAGACTTCTTCAAAGTCATACAGATTCTGTCAGGTGTAGCATTAGAACCCAGGCCCTCTGACTTTAGAATCATTACTCTTTTTATGTGGCTTCTGGTTTCTTGGATTCAAAACCTATTCTAGGTTCAGCATTCTAGTCAGTGTGCCAAACAATCTCCATAACTAAATAATAGAGGACTAAATCACATAGAAAAAGAGAAACAAAATCCATTCAAAATGCAAATTCCTTCACATGAAAAGTATCAGTACATCTAAATTGTAAAATAAATGTTTTGTATGGAAAATAAAGCTTTCTTGTTGCTTCATGTGTTGGCATATATAAAGGAAGGGGTGAACAATACATTCCATATGACTCAGGCAAAAAAATGTTATTGCAGTAAAAGACATCCAAGGCCTCTCCATGCTCACCCCAATCATGCTATTCCAACTTTATGCTAAAGGAAATTGTTTACAAATTGCTCCAGACATAGAATTAAGAGTAAGGTAAAAATAGGGTTTCCTTTGGGGAGGGAGGAAGCCATTCTCCTTTTTTTTTTTATTAGAGAGAATTTATTTTGTTTTTTAAATAAAAGAGTATCATCCCTTTATTTGTATAAGGTCATTTGATATACCTGAATCATTTTTCTTTCTATCACTACACACTGGTTATAAAAAATATTTTGTGTTTCCACCTCTTAATTTAAACATTGCTCATCCTCACTAATTTCTCTTTCGACTTTCAAAGGATAGATTGGAAACTCAATAAGTCTTCCTTAGTGAGGACAACATCTAAGGCCCAAGTTCTACCTCACACATTTTATACCTGTGACCTTTCAATGTTAGATGAAGACCTCAAACCGCCTGCGGTGACAGCTCATAGGAACATAAATTCAACAACACTTCCACCAATAGCCCTCAGAATACCTAGCACTGCTTACTGGATTTCTATTTAAAATATGCATGATAAAGGTAGTATTTGTAGTCATTGCTTAAAAATATCATTCAACAAGTATCTATAAAGCATCAGCTATGTGACAGACACTGAACTCTAAGTATGTTTCTGGTTGTTTGGGTTTTTAAATAAATGTCTAGATTACCAATATTTGACATTAGACTAATGGCATTATTATAAAATATGCCCCAAAAGAAGATCTACATATTAAATGAATTATCTGTGTATACATTAAGTGGTTTGACTAGAAAGACTAAAAGTTGTGAAATGGTTGATGGCAGTTTTGACAGTTTTCAGTGGACTACAAGAAATGAAAATAACTGAATTTATTCACAGTTCTTTTTGTTTGTTTCTGTAAAGTCATAATCATGACTATAAGTAGTTTGAAACCTGGAATAAATGAGACAATGACTATCTCATCTGACCTATTGGGGGCCCCAAATGCTGTTTGGATTGGGTAGGACTAGATGTAACAATAAATAAATATGTGTTACTTTTTCTTTAACTTTTAGAACTTTCTTCTCTTCTGTGTTTCAAAGGATCATTATAGTTAAGTCAATAATCAGAAGGCGGATACTCCTCAGCAAATGTTCAATAATAGGTTATCTTCTACCACTAATACTTATACACAATCTCCCCATCCCTTCCAGTAGTGTTTACTCACAAAGTTCAAACTGATGTTAATATACTTTGCTAAAAGGATATTTAGGAAGATAGATCTGATGCATTAAAAAAAAAATAAACTATATTCTATCTCCAGAGTCAGGAGTACATAAGAAGAATAGTTCTATAAAACTAAAAGAGCATCGTAGTCAAGAGATCTGAGTTCTATTTCCTTAGTCATGGTTATATCATTTTTTAGTTAAATGACTCGCAACTGGGTGGTACAGCACATAGAGGGCCAGGTCTGGAGTCAAGAAAATCTGAGTTCAAATCCAGCTTCAGACATTACTAATTTTGTGACTATAGGCAAATCACTTAACCTTATTTGTCTCAGTTTTTTCATCTATAAGATGAGCTGGAAAAAGGAAAAAGCAAACCACTCTAGTATCTTCACCAAGAAAAACCCAAATGAAGTCACATAGAGTCAGACATGACTGAACAACCATCACAATAAGGTAAATGACCTTGAGTAAAGAATTTGATTTCTGAGCCTCAAGTTTCTTCATCTGAAACATGAAAAGTTAGGACTTAATTATCTCTTAGGTCTGTTACTTCCAGCTGTAAACTTCTATTCTCTTAAAAATTACATTTCTACTCAATGCTGCTATGGATTTTCCACATCATTGCTCTTCTCTACTAAGACATATAATCAAGAGTTGACAGCATTTATCTGCCTTCTCAGTGAGACCCACCTCCTATTAAGAAAGTGAATTTTGTCTTTCTTATATTCTTTTTCCCTGTTAATGTAGAAATAATCATGTTCAAGTGAAACATTTTCTCACCATAAAATAATTATATATAGGTCCAATTTAAAATTTGTCAGGAAACAGAAGGTATTTTGCTAAAGATTAAGAAAAATGAATGGCACTACCAAATTCCTGAACACAAAGACTCATCCTTGGCACTGTTTATATTTAATGAAGAGCACATCAAAAAGTAAAACTGTATCCAAAAAGGAAGGGAAGAAAGAAAGCACTCTGAAGCAGTAGAAAAGTGAAAACCTTTTAAAACACTCATGGGACTGAGGACTAACTCTTAAAGAAACAGTATTATTTTTAATCCCTTAGTTAATGAGCCATACAATGGGTTGTTATTGCTCAGTAAAGTTCATCTTGACAGCTTTTTCCTTGGGAAAAAAATATGCAAACTTTAGCAAAAGAAATTTAGCAAGCACAACCCAAATTGGTAGTTTTGTATTTACTAAGTTGTTTTTTTTTTTTTTTACATATAGTAAAGCAATGAAGTTCATGCATCAAAACAAGAAGTATGTAGTGCAATGACTAGCAGAGAGGGTCAGTAACCTTGGCCTCACGAAAGTGACCACGCAGGAAAAAATCTAGCAGAAAAAGTCTAGTTCCCAGTGTATTATATGCTAACAGGACCATATAGAGATAAGCCAGCTGAGACATGATAGATAGATAGATAGATAGATAGATAGATAGATAGATAGATAGATAAAATATTTTAATCTATCCTGTAAGATAGAATTATGGGTTTTTTTCATGTCTTTCAACTATCCATTAGCCTTGCTTTCTCAAACAAGTCATATCCAACAGCTTGCCCTGCCTACTTTGTTCCCTCTTTAAGGACAACTGTCAATCTGTCACTGGGTAAAAGTAAAATTTAACCAAAACAAAAGGGAAGAGATGGATTTTTTTAACACTTAGTCGCACAGAAAAATCCTCCTTCAGTGGTCTGAAAGACTTTAATAACTACCTTTTGACCCAAGTCTGATAAGAATCACTTTCAATACAGTTACATAATGGATGTTTCCTTTCCCACTGGGAATCTAGGACAAAGCACTGCACTTTTATCCTCTCCCTACTCAATCTATGCAAAACTGTTACTTTTCAAAAGCAAAGGCCACAACAGGCCACTAAACTTTGCATATCACTACAGAGGAGGTGTGGGTCTTAAGGTTCTAAGTGAGGGGTGGGTGCAAGCACTCACCAGCTACAGCGCCGCTTAGAGCATCCCCAGAAAGACTGGGTGAGCTCAGTGGCTGAGTGACCGCCCGGAAGGGAGCGAGCGCTCACTTCTCAAGTCCCTTGGGGAGGGGGAAGCCTGGCGCGGAGGTTGCGCCTTGGATCACAGGCTGTAGCGGTGGCTGACAGGCGGCTAGTCCCGGGCTTCCCGGCAGCTCAGCCCTCGGTGGGGGAGCCAATGGGGGCGGGGAGCCCGCAGAAAGAGCAATCACTCAATCCACACAGTAGCTCGCAAGCTCGCTCCCAACATCCTGAGTTACAGCGCAAAGAGGAGAGCTGTTGGGGGACAGGGCGCTTCAGCCCAGGAGGGACTCGAGGGAGTAAGGGACAGGCTAGAGAGATGGAGGCACCTCTGGGTCTCCAGGCAACCTAGTAATGCCCGAGGTAGGTCCTGGGAACAGCCTAGAAGTAGGTAGCTTAGTCGGTCAGTGGCTCACTCACCAGCTGCAGAGTACAGAGGAAAATGAGAGTACAGCGCCCGGTGCAGCATCCCATGGTGTCTGGCGGCGTCCGAGCCGAGAAAAAGCTCTGAAGCTCCGGCAGGCGTCCTCCCTCTCTCGTCTTCTCTAATGCAAGCCCCCTCCCCAAGTCTGCCCCAGCTCCTGCTCGGGACCTGGCCCCGACCTAGGCACGAAGGCTCACTGTCTTCAGGCAGACCCCACCACCTCTGCAACCTCCAAGCTCAGTTTCTTTTTTCTTTCTTTTTTCCGAGCTTGAGGGCAGTGGTTTCTTGGTTGGGGGGCGGGGGGTGGAGTGTCCCTTCTCCTTTGTTGTAGTTTCTTCGAACTAAGCGAGCTGAGGTCAGTGCAGCCCGGAGGACTGGAGCATCTGGCTGGGGTCCCTTCCTCCCCACTGTGCAGGTCTACTTCTTGAGGAGGGGGAACAGAGGGTGGGAGGAGGTGGGGGAGAAGGGAGGCTACAGATGGTGAGTGGGTGAATGTCTGTTTAGGGGAGGGGTATATAGTAGGTGGGTGTCTGGTAAATGGAGTGGGCTGACGGGGCTGTGTGTGTGTGTGTGTGTGTGTGTGTGTGTGTGTGTGTGTGTGTGTTGTGTTTTGTGGGAAGGTGGGAAGGAATGAATGAAAGAGAGTGTAACCAGAGGGGATTAGCTAGACTTGCTTAGAATATTTTAGGTGTGTGTGTGTGTGTGTGTGTGTGTGTGTGTGTGTTAGCAGATCGTGGTGGATAGCGGTGGTGGTGGTGAATGAATATGAGTGTAATTGAAGAGATGAAGTAGATAGATCTGTCTGACTCTGGGATTCTGTCCATACATAAGTCTTGTGAGGGAGATGGATGTGCCTGTAAACTGATGGGAGTATGTGTAGGGAATCCGTTAGGCAGAGTTGCCCATTGAAGTAGAGAGAAGCCGATGGTGACTCTAGAGAGTTATAAATTGAGGAAGGTCGGTCACGGGAAATGGGTCAGGGTAGGTAAGAATCTACGGGAAGGACAGAAGAGTGCAGCAAAAGACAGTACTTTGGATAACTGCCTGATGGGGAAGGGAGACATGTCGGGAAGTGAGAGCTTGCTGACAGAAAGGTGAATTGGGTGTGAGCCTTAAAAAGGAAACAAGCTAGTGACTGTAGACCAGGGTATCTGGAGAGGATAGAGAGTCCTGCTGTGGGTACAATGAGATTTCAGCAATTGAATGCCTGGAGGGCACTGATGCTATAGGTTCACTGGGAAAGTTGAATGGAGTTAGCCCAAGCGGATCTTCCGGAAGATCCGAAGGCTAGAGAAATAAACAGACTGGACTTTAAGGGAAATGGAAAAGATAGTGGTTTGAACCGAAAGTGTGGAAGAGCTTAGGGAGAGCCTTTCCTTTACTGAACTACGGCCCCTTGATATCATCACTAGGAGAAGGATCAAAGGTGTTTAATGGCAGAATGAGAACTGAAATAGAGGTTAGGGTGAAGAAAATAGGAGTCCACATGCTGGAAGCTACTTTGTGGAAAACGTTTGGACAGAGACTATCTGAAGCCAGACTGGATCACTGATGGTTGAAGCCTGAAGTAACTACACACATACCCTGAATTCTCTAGTTTCTCATTTTATGAAATAGAGTAGAGGAATACTGCAGCAGACTGGCTCCCACTAGTATTTCATTTCTGACTTCCCTGGCATTTAGAACACTGAATGGAATTAGCGACAGGTAGCTTTTCTGTTACAATGCTCCTGAAAAACATCTTCAATGCAACTACACGAATCTGATACTTTAGTACTTTGCAGAGGACTGAGGCGATTAGTCCGAGCTCCACTTAAACCCCGAACACACCCTTCCCTGATCCTGCAGTTTGATACTGAGTTGCATTAGAAGACACAGAGGGGAGTTGGAGGGGGTGGGGGTGATTTAAAGCTCAGAACATGAATCCTTAATTATAAATATTGCCCTAGTAATTCATTCATATTGGAGGGGTCTATTGTTTTGGGGAGATACTTGAAAAATGCTTTCTCTGCTGTAGATCTACCTATTTCCCAATTAACTGAGCAAAAGGGGCCCTTTTTGCTTCAACTCCACAATTTAAATTTAAAAGATAGTGATTAGCTCCCAAGGAAAATCACTACAATTTCCTTTCCATCCTATAGGGGTTCATAAATAAATAACTGCACGATTAAGAACTGTGAAGGGGTAATGGATGCTTACTTCCTGGTTTCCTTTTCTGTCCAATAAAAGAAGGGGATAAAGAAGGGAGGGAGAGAAATAGAGTAAAATCAGTAGGTGATGGTAGGCTTTATGGCGTCACAGACAGAATAATGAGATCACTGGTTCTCCTGAGCTAAGGGACCAAGACCACCTCCCTTTGGGGAATGAACCCATAAGGAAGGGAAATGGACACAATGAATAATTTAGCATAGTAAGGAGAGCTGGTGGTATTGTTGCTTCCAGAAAGTGTAAAACTATTGTTGCTATGAAAGCTACAAAAGGTGGGGACTGAGGAGTGAAAGGACCCTAAAAGACAGCTTTTGTCCATAGGTAGAGAAACTTGCTCTTTACTTTTCAAATTTAGAGTCTATGAGAAAATGTCAAGATAAAGTAATCCTTTCTGTGTACTAATCCCTGAATCTTCTTATACATCATAAAAGATTTAAGTGGTTCATATTAGAAAACAATATCTAGAGAACTGTAACATCTCTACTGCTTACATTTCTTAAAACAACCTGTTTGTGGGTGTAGTTTAAGGGTCCAAAAAGACATTTCCTCCCCAGCTGGGACCTGATGTCTCTCTGCTCATCCTTTTGGCTAAAGGGAGTTGTAATGAAAAGAAGTCTAGACTTAGCATCAAGAAACGGGTCCAAAGAGCAGTTTCAATATTTACTTATTATATGATCCTGAACAAATCACCTTACCTCTCTGAGTATTACTTCACCTGCAAAACACTGCCTGTAAAGAGAGTTCTTGAAAAACTTGAAGTGTTATAAAAATGTAAGGTTTTTTATCCCTGCTGAAATACAATTAACTTTGAATAGGGATAACCTATTGAGTTTTTTATACATGAGGGTGCAAGAAGATGCTCATGAGAAAGAAAAGGCATTTAATACCTACCTATACCATATGTAGACCCTGATTTTGCATATTTGGATCTTAATATAAGATATCATTTTTGAGATTTTTTATACACCTCTAAGTTCTATTTTCTAAAATTTCCTTTGAGTTAATAATAAATTTTGACAATAAATGGCTATTTGGTTTTCTCTGAGGTTGCTATAATAATAATAACAATAATAATAATAATACTGTGATTAGAATTTGGTTCTACTATAGCAGGGTATATTTCATGCTTTCCTGGTGCATTATACTCTAGAAATGTAAAGTGTTGTTGATAATGTTAATAAATGTCAACCAGTCAAAAGAGTCTTTCTCTATAACACTTTATTTACTAACAAGTGGCCAGTTGCAACCACTGGGAATTTTGGTGCTATCAGAATCTTCACAAAGGTAACACGCAGTCACTGCTTTGTGCTATTAAGAGATCATCAACTATGTTCTGTTACATGTATAGGATTTCAGAAAGCCTGAGCACTGCAGCATCCCCTCACAATTTGAAGTGATTTGCAGTGGCACACAAGTGTGGCAGCTAATGCGACTGAAAGGAAGTAAGTGGCACTAATGTACCTTCTTTATGGATCTTGCAGTCACATAGTAAGGAAAGGAAAAGCATGTTAGAGCATCCAATTCATTACAGCAAAATTAAAACCAGGGGTCTGGCTAAAGTTAGGTATAGCAAAATAAAGATCTGTTTTTGGGTTTGGGTTTGGGTTTTGTTTTTATTGCCAAAGGGACATTGCAATATTAAAGGGGGAAAGAATATATTTATTAATTGGCAAACATTCCAAGCAAGTTTCCTCACAACTGTACAGAAATGAGAGTATTTAGGGGGCACACTGGATAAAGAGACAGGCCTGGAGATGGGAGGTGTGCTGGGTTCAAATTTGACCCTAGACACTTCCTAACTATGTAACCCAGGGCAAGTCACTGAACCCCAATTGCCTATTCCTTACCACTCTTCTGTATTGGAATTAATACTTTAGTATCAATTCTAAGACAGAAGATGAGGGTTGTGTTTGTTTGGTTTTTTTTTAATGTAGAAAATTAAATTAGTATCCACAGGCAGGTGACACTGGGCTAGTCTAAAAAAGATGTCATCTGTCCCTGACTAGTAGAAACTTCAAATTCAAGGATAGTGACTCATTCTCAAAATGAATTTTTTTCCCAAAACAAAAGAAAAAGTGTTGAATATTTTCACTTATTTATGGATTTTTCAAATATCTAGGTACTAAAATAGTTATCTAAAACTCCAAATTCATGCTCCCAAACACTGTACATTATGTTGGACTTACTTGATGGGTTGATTAGTTTTGTTGAGTATTTTCTCCCCCTCATTTTTATTCTTTTTTTTATGAGATGGTTTTCTTGGAAGGTAGGAAGAAGCAATGAAGGACATATTGGAGAATGAAGGTGACAAAGATATCAATAAAACTTTAAACTAAAAATAAAATGAAATTATGCCCTCAAATCCACTGTATTGAAAATCCAGTAGTAGAATTAATATGGTATTGTTTTATATTCAGTGGAATAAACATATTCTTCACATATGTACTTGATATCATTTTTATTATCATAAAGCCTACATAATCTTTTTTAAAATGTATTTTTAAAACTACATAATTGCTTAAGTTTCACACCACATCCACAAATGAGGAAATGAATACTTGAAACTCATAAAAAGATAATCTCTCATGTGAAATATTGCATCATTATAGTGCCTCTTTGAAGTTCAATAGAACTGACATTGAGGGCCAAGTTAAATTGTTTTTCCTTACATTTGCTAAATCCCAAACGTATCTTCACTGAAGCTATGTATTTTGAGTAAACAAATTCCAAATAAAAGCATAAATGTAGGTGCTTGTTGGAATCAAGAACAGTTCTTCACAACATAAGAATACACTTCAGTGGACTTTGAGGCTCATCTTGGGTTGACATATATCAGACAAGGCATGTCTATTAAAGAGTTTGCAGTAGTGTTTAGGTTGGGTGACAGGGAGTGGTGTTGGGCAGGAGGGCAAATATTTGGACCTGAGATTTTATTATAAGGAAGCCTTGGTGTGGAAACTTCCTCCACTGGTGACAATTGGCAACTCATTTATAATTTATAATTAATTGTGAATTTTAATGTAATAAACAAACAAATAAATGTTTAAAATATATAATTTATATTCTTAGATATTTAAAGATGATTAGATATAATTTCGACAAAACTTGTTACCTCAGATACTAAGATATTAAGTGATTTTCATATGATCCCAGATCTATGGCAGGACTTGAACCTCATTATAAGTTTAGTGAATATTATGTTTTCTATGTAATTGTATATGAATACATGCTAAAAATACATATGTGTTAATAATTGTCTAGTTCTGTAAGTTCTGCAGTCTTTTACATGTATGATCTCACTTGATCCTCACAACAATTCTTTCAGGTAGGTGATGTAATCCTCATTTTATGGTGAGGGTATTATAACAGAGAGAAATTAAATTACTTGTCCAGGTTCACACAGCTAATAGTGGTTGATATGGGATTTGAACTCAGGTCTTCCTGACTCCAATTCCATGACCCTATCCAAAATACCATCTATAACAAATGAATAAACAAAAAGGTATTTTTGAGCACCTACTAGCATTATGTTGGGTACTAAGGATGTAAGTACAAAAGAGATTTATTCCCTGCCCTCAGAGAACACACTCAATTAAAGAAAGAATTAGCAAAGGAAGAGAATTTTTATCAGCAGCCAAGGTATTGAAGGTGATTGATTTTCATACCCTTTTCAGAACTAATGCTAGTATTGACTTGATTACTGTTCAAAGAGTGAGAGGTGGAAAAATCTGGAGGAAGGAGGGAAGACAAAAAAAGGAAAGATTGTGTGGCAACAAACAAGTACCAAGATATCTGGAAAGGATGAACATTGGAAACACTGATAGATATTCTGTGTTATGTGAGTTAGGTCACTCACCAATAAGGACAGCTCAACCCTAGCATCAAGTTTTAAAGCTCCAAATATCAATAAATAAAAGGCAAGAAAAGAAAGAGACCAAAGTTCATATGTTAGCACATTTGAGCCAAAAATGTTGATTTAAAAAAAATAGAATACTCAATGAATCTTTTCACTCTTCTTTGGGGATAAGATGGTAGTATGGGCAAATGCTTTCTGCCTCCTCCTTGAATACTTGTCTCTAATGAAGTTTATGTCTGATTTTCATGGAAAATTGCTTGTAGACTTCAACTGTCTTGAGAAGTAGATCATTTTTTAAATGGTGAAAGAAAGCTACCATAGGGAAAATGCTAAGATGAAAAACAGAGATGTCCAGCTACCTCCTTTACCCTTACTTATTTTGTTCCTAGTGTCACAGTGTGCCACTCCTCCATTTGAATGTCAACTCCCTGAGGGCAGGGACTAAATCACTTTCTTGGTTGAATGAATATATATATATATATATATATATATATATATATATTAGATAGTGGACATGTTGATGGTAATAATCTCTGTAAAAAAAATTGCATTGCTTCATATTTCCCAAAATGCTTTTCTAAATATTCTTATTTGAGCTTCAAAGCAACTCATATAGAATCTGGACTCAAATTCTGTCCCTGAAACTTCCTGTCTTTGTGACTTTGAGCAAGTCACTCAACCTGTTGGTCCACTTTTGCCTATCTGGAGAAAGGGAAAAAGAGAGAAAGGGAGATTATATGACAGCAAATAGATATAAAGATTTCAGGATAGGGCAAATATATGAATAAACTCTAGAGAACCTTAAGATTCTTTCCAGCTCTAATCTTTTTATGATCTTTATGTGTGATTTCTAATTTTATTGGTATGGCTACTCCCTCTACAAAGAATATCAAAATTCTTCCATTCCTTCTCCTTGAGTGTACTTAATATCATTCCATTATTCCTCTGATGAAGCACTACTTAACAAAAGGAAGACCTTTCTCTCATTCTTTGAGTCTGTGGATATTACTAATGTACCACTCCAATTATTGATTATTGGTTGCCTTCTATTTGTGATACATAATTGTCCACCTCCTCTTCTATTGTCATAGAGATTTCCAAATTTTTTAATGGCATATCTTCTGCAAATAACTATTTGAAACATTCTGCAGCCTATTTATATCTACTTAGACTTTTCTATTGACCCCTGAGTTATATGTCCTCTTGATTCTTCCACATAATGTTGGAGCATCACTGAGAAAATATTGTCAAAGTTTAAAGTTTTCTGTAGTGAGCAATTGTGAGCACTGAAAGCATTGTGTAGATTCTGAAATGTGAGTAAGATCAGTCTCCTACTCGGTTCTGGACTTAATTCGCTGTCCAGCTGCAGCAGATAAAACAGTCATTATGCTGCCTATTTTACAAATGATGTAACAAATTCAAAAATTTAAATGTAAGTGATTACCCATACAACGTGTTAATAAAAGAGACAGAATTGCAGCCTAGATCTACTGCTTCTTCATCCAAAGTTCCATTGCATATTCTAATATTTCACCTCAGTATCCTATGGAGAAGTCAATAGTACTCATAAGGAAATTTTTCTCTAAATTTATTCACAAATAACACTGCCATTCATGGCCTAGAACCATACAGCAGGGAATATGACTGAATAAAGATCGAGTCTTTTCTACCTATGATGCAAAGTCCTACTAAGTGAAGTAGGAAAGTGGGGAAAGAGATAAAAGAATTCGTTTTCCAGTTTTGGTCTGAGTGGGTTTTTTGGTGAAGCCTTTGCATCTCAAAGGGAAAAAATAAAAATCACATTGTTGTCTGTTTAGAATTTATGTTGGTGTATTTTTTTTTTCAATTTTCCTTTCTTTTTTGCAACCTGAATACGGTCTTTCATCACAGCTTTAGAATGGACTAGATTTCTGAGCAGTATATGCCTAGGTTACACCCCCTAGTTTTTAGAAAATGGGAATCACCGTTCTTATTTAAAAGTGAAAATTTTCCCTTCATATAGCTCACAACATTAATAGGCATTAACTGTGAATCACATCATTGCCATCGTATGTCTGCAAGGGCTGGGTTTTTTTTTTTATCCATATCTGACGGGATGCTATTGTTTCTCTAATTTCTCAAATATTCAGGGGAAATGGCCAGATAAATTCTTTTTTTCACCTTATATAACTTTATCTCCGAAATATACCCTATTTTTCCCAGGATATATATTCAAAATTCATGAATAGCAATTGAAGATTTATAGTAAGTCTCAAAATGCCTGGCTTTAAAGGGATATATTCCTTTTTATTACAGTTAAATAAGTGATGTGAGGATATTGACCTTTGCATTTTACTTGGTGGGATGAAGGGTGGAAAAAAGAATGAATGTTATTTTCTGCCTTTTGTGAAGGAAGATGGTCATCAGAGTGTTGAGCAGTCTTCAGCCATTGTTCAAGAATAGTATTGGATATGAGAGAGTAGAATCTTTTTTTTTCTCCTTTTATATGGTAGTAAGCTTCATTTCAGTTAGAATACAGTAAGACAGACAGGTTATAGCAGGATTCGCCATCATTTCTTTAGAATTTAACAAATAAATAATAAACTGCAAAAAAATTAATAATCTTTCATAAGCAAAAATATTGACGTTGCTGCCTCTGAAATGATCCCCAAAATATATTGGTCTAGCATTTGTGTTTGCTAAAATTCCTGAAAATACTCAGAATCACTTTACTATCTCTGAGTCTGGGTTTCTTTATCTCTAAGATATCATTTAGATAACCTATCACTTCTGTCTAGGCTGGACCACCCTACCCTCAATAACAAAGGAAAGAAGTTGTTTTTTTTTCCCTTTTTTTCTGCTGCAGCAGTCTTTTGTATGGAAACTACTGAATATTTCATATCACCCATGTTTTTAGCAAATCCTATTTTCAACATATCCTTCCAAAGACAGACATATAAATGATCTAATTTTAAAGTCTTACACTTCTATCTCCTGCTAGGAAATAAGCATTCTTCATTGAAAATGAAACAGTTTATATAGAATGAACGAGTTAACTAAGTCTTAGGTATAATCTTTGTAAACAAATTGAGACTAGTGATTTTATTAAAATGCTCTGGATGAGGATAACACTAAGAAAGCAGGGATTCAGCGCAGCATAGCATGACCTACATACGAACCAGGCAGAGCTTGTGTAAAGTTGCTCAAAACTTTTTTGGAAAGTAGAAGATACTTAGAGTTTGTCAACAAAATTAGATCTGAACTCTTCTGAGTTTAGTCTGAAGTACAGCAGTATGAGATACCCTTTGCCCTGAGATAAGAGGGCAAAGGGTAATAACTCTTTGACACATCATCAGACAGGAAAATGTAAATGAATCAGACTTGCCATTGGGATGCAATATATAATTGAAATCTTAGCCTTAGAAGAGTAGACAAGTTGCACTGCCTTAAGGGTTCAAATCCCACATCAGATACAATATATGACCCTGGCCAAGTCCCTTAACCTCGCTAAGCTTTATTTTCTTCTTATTTTTTTAAACAAACAAGTTATAATCAATAGCAGGTAAGGTCAATTCCAACTCAAAATCCATGATCTCTATTCCATTTGCAAAAGTCCAGATTTCCAACACTATTTTAGCAGTGAATCTGTGTACTGTAAGTAGCATATCAAATGGTTCTCTGGAGTTCTAATTTTAGAAATTAGTGGAGTTCTGAAGTAAGAAGGCAGAATCCCAGAGTATTGGAAGAGGGAGGGACTCTAGAGATCACAGATTCTAATTCCCTCAATTTACAATTAACTAAAGTCAAATGTAAAGAGGCTTAACTAAGGTCACAAGCTAGCTACAGTACCATTGTACTTCTGACCAGAAGTCCCACATTCTTATTATCCTCTCTCCTTCAAAGGTCCTCATCATCTTCTGACTGAAAAGTCAGGGCCACCAATGCAGGAGTCTAAGTTTATGTCTGGAGTTACCATTTGTTAATTCCTCCTAAATTGGAATAGAACCTTCTGATACTAGTGCCTAATCTCTGTGACATCCAATGTGCTCAACAATCTGGCCCTAATATGCCTTTCCAAATATATTCCTTACTATTCCCCAAGAGAAACTCTGTGCTTTTGTCATGTAAACCTTGCTATTCCACAAGCATCCCCTGCTAACTCTCTCTCCTGATCCTTGGGGAACCACTATTACCCATCCACTTCCTTACTATCTCCCCAAATCCTGCTCATCCTCTGAGGCTCAAATAAGATCGTTCCAAACCCTTACAGCCAACAGTTTACTCTCCTCCTCTTACTGCACTGGGACTTAATTATATCTACATTGTACTGATATTAAAACATCTTTTAAGTCTATGTCTGTCTCCTAAATTCTATTGAATAATCCGTAGGATAGACACTATATTTCATATGTCTTCTATATGCAACTTACTGCTTAACTCAGTTGTAGGTCCATAAGAGGAACTCAACAAACACATAGGATCACATAAAATTTTTAAGCTGAAGGGGAGCTTAGAAATTTATTTAGTACAATACCACCAGATTACCAAATATTCCAATAAGCCTGTGACATTATTGACAATTTTGTTTTGTGTAATTATGCAGATCATGGCCCATTCATGTTTGCCTTTTCTATGCAGTTCTTTATTCCTCTACATCTTCCCATAAATTCACCACACAGGGTCCACCAAAGATACTGAGAGCCTTTCTTATTTCCTCATGATATTGAAAGGACAGCAATGGAGCATGCAGGCTGTCCACCAATTAAACTCCAGTCTTTTCATGGAAACAACCCATTTTCTTTTTCAACCTTTTAACCTTTGATAATACTTAATCCAATTCTACTTTGTGTCTCCATATTTGAGTGTTAAAAACCTATTCACACTCACTCTGTATCTATCCATTGTTAGAAATGATATTCATTTTTAATTCTTCAGAGACAATAGTCATCTATGACTTAGAGCCATTCAAGAATGATACTAAACTACTGGTATAAAAGTGGTCCTTTGTTTCTAGAAGGGGTTTGGAGTTGTTAAATAAACGTTGCAATTTCCTAAAGTTAATCTTTCTCATTTTGCTCTTCTGCTTTAATTTGAAAACTAATTCATTTTCCATTTGTAGTATCTGTTCCAAACACAGTACCCGGCACACAGCAGGAACTTAATAAATGTTGTTCAGTTTGCTTCAGTCATGTCTGACTCTTTGTGACCCCCATTTAAGGTTTCCCTGGCAGAGATTCTAGAGTAGTTTGCCATTTGCTTCTCCAACTCATTTATGGATGAGGAAACTGAAACAATCAACATTCAGAATTCTATCCACTGTGCCATCTAGTTGCCCTAGATAAGTGATGACAAACCTTTTAGAGACCAAGTGCCTTGCTCCCTTCCCCCCAGAGACCAAGTGCCATGGTACAAAATGTGAGGACCATATTATCCAAATTTAAGGAAATTTAGACATTAGCCATGCCATGAGAATTTTAGGAGATTATCTGGGAGAAACTCTAAGGGACCACAATGAGCCTCTCAAAATAAAATGGTCCTCCTGGGGTCAGTTTCCAACAATGAAACTAGTCCACACGATTCCAGAGACTTTAGGAAGGGAGAAAATGATTTACAGTAAAAAACTGGATTTCAGATGACCTGAGTCTTAGCACTACCATTGTGTGACTTTAGGAAAATCATTTAATTTCTCAGAACCCTTAAACGACAAAAAACATTATAATATGGATTCAGTTGTCATTTCTTCCCATAGAGGGCAATTCATTCACAAACAGGTGCAATAGGTTAGAATTACATTGATGAATTCAGGAACCATGAGACAATCTCACTGTCTCTCCCAAATGCCACACGAGCAACAAAGAGCAGAGAGGACACCAAGGAGCATATAGGCAACCAATGCCAATTTCCCCTTCTTCTGACTGCATCTCATCTGCCTCAGGCAAGGTCAAGGACATATATTAGTCCATAGTATACCTCTCTTCTTGTTATCTGGAGACCAAACTCTATTGAGATTTCTCAATGGGAAATAATACTTTAATCAGTCAAAATCTTTCAAAAAGCAAGCAGCTAAAGAGGAATAGTCTACCTCATATCTGGTCCACATGTACTGTCCTCTTTCTCCATACTCTTAATCTGCTCACTCATTTCCACATTGGTCATCACTTGCACAGGCATTCTCTAAAGCTGAGTATGCTCATAACTTGGTTATATAGCAACATATACCCTACACTGTTATTAAACAGTATCTTACTTAGTTTTTAATTATCAAAAAAAATTTGAATTATTGAAAAAATCAGAAACATTTAAAAAATACTAACAACCTGTCTTGAAATAAAAAAGAAGACATTTTGATAAAACTCTGAAAAAAGAACTTGAAGTGAATTATGATTCCTGAAATTATTTCAAAGTATGTCTATGAGTTCATTAACGTGGGTGTTTTTTCCTGAAATGTAAATCAGCACATACCTGAACTTCCCTATCCTATGAAACTTTTGATTACCAATAAGTTTCATCTGACATACTAGTGGCTTTGCTTGAGTTTTTAAGGTATCCCAAAGATATCAGTGGAGCATATGGACTGGCCTTAAGTTATCTTTCATTCATATTTCCAAAGAGCAAAGAAAGTTGTAATTTGGAAGTAAGTCCATAGATAGAGACATAGCTAGAGAGACAGACAGATAATCTAATGGGAAAATACATTAGGCTAACTTCATCTTGACAGTTATCTCTCACACTCTTTCCATCTTGTAATGCTTTTATAGATACCTGTATTTCTACAAATGACACATAAATATCCGTAGCCACCTTCTTCATACCAAATGCCCCCTACTTCCATATCATGCCACCTGGAAGTTATTCTTTTGAGATATTAGTATAGTATGAATGACCAAAAAAAATTTAGAATGACGTGGCACAGTTTGTATTTATTGAACATTCCTAAAGTATCTCTTAGTATAATGCCTGGTACATAATAAACAATTAATAAATGATTCTTCAGTGCTCACAGATAGTCTAGAATTTTATCAAGAATCAATGATAAATTGACATATAGTTTTAAGTCCCAACCCATTTTCCTTTTTTAAAAATCCAATTCAGTAGAGATTGCCCATGTCAGGACAGGTCAGTGTTCTCTTAACATTTCACTTTTCTTGGGCTCTAATTCCCCTTAAACAGTTTTTAAAAATTTATGCTTCCCTGTATGAAGTTTATTCTCCATAGTAGAACTTTATAGACAAGAAAATTAAGGCCTGAGTAATGAATAAAGGCTTCTAAGGTCACATAACTATGTAGAGGCAGAAGAGGAAGTAAGAGCCAGGTTCACTGAATCCTAATGTTATTGCTACTATACCATTCTTTCTCTAAAGTAATAGCAGGCAATTAATAAATATTTGTCAAATAATTAATGAAATGAGTACTTATTTCTTGTATTGCTAAAGTTTTATTAGTGATTAGTATAATATTTTAAAATAGTTCCCTTAGATTGATTCTAATTGTTCATAAATGGTGGATTCAATTCAAGATAATCCTTTTATTTTGCTTTTTATTTTTATATTGTTAATCTTTTTATCCCCTTGAGATAGTTCAGGCTAAGCAAAGGTAAATTAGCAAAAATAATTAAGCTAGTCTCAATTGTCTTTAAGTTGAATTTAACTCAAATATCCTTCCAAATTATAATATATTTTTGCTCAACAATCAATGTGTGTATATATGTATATGACTGCATGTATACCTGGTGATTTTAAAATTATTTTTCTTAGCTTTTAAGTTTTTATCTAATTATACTCTATAAGCCTTGAAAACATGATTTACATAAAGTAATTTAAGCCAGACAAGGCAAAATAGAAGTACATAATTATGTGTCATTTTGAAATAAATATATTTTAGTTTTCAATTTCCATAGCTAGATTCATTGAAACCTAATTTAGTTAGTATATTTGAATTAATGTGGAATTGTATTTTACTTTTTTTTATAAACTTTCTTATTTGTATTAGATCATTATAGGCAGGCATTCCTTTTGACAACTTATTACAATACTTTGGAAACAAATACTGGTAGTTTTCTAGAGGAAAAGGTAAATGAAAAGCAAGTTATATTGTAATTGAATTGTACATATTAATAGACATTTTCAAGAAACTTGTAAGTGAATATTTTTGAAGCCTTACGTTCTAGTTTTCAATTTATGATGCTTAAGAAAATCCTTATATTATATTCTCCTGGAAATCATAGTAATGATATTAACTGACCAATCATGATTCCATCCAATAAAGATGAAAAATTTGCCCTTCTCTCTCCCCTAAATATGAAATCAACCTAATTGGATTACATAAGAACTCCCTTGATGCACAGACGTCAAATTAACAAAGTACTTTGAGAAATAGGGAGTGGGGGCAGCTAGGTGGCTCAATGAATAGTGAGCCAGGTCTAGGGACGAGAGTTCCTGGATTCAAATCTGGCCTCAGATATTTCCTAGCTATGTGACCCTGGTAAAGTCACTTAACCCAAATTACCTAACTCAGTGATGGGCAAACTTTTTAAAGAGGGGGCCAAAGGAAAGGAAATGCTCATCTGTCAGTCTATTTCTAAGGCAACTCTTTTGAAGTTTCATTGTATTGTATTCGTCAGATTAGGAATAATGTCACACTGCCTATTAGAACATTTCAGCCGGCCTCAGGCTGAAGTTTGCCCGTCACTGGCCTAACTAATACTACTTTTCTGCCTTGGAACTAATACTTCTTATCAATTCTAAGAAAGAACAAAAGAGGTTTTTTTTTTTTTTAAAAGACAATACAATGTTATAGAAGGAAAGGATACTTGGAAAATATTATAATCCCAACCCTACTGTGACTGAAATATTTTAACAACTTATGGTTGATGGTGCATTTAATAAGTCTATGTTTAAATGCCATTAAAGTGAATGAGGTAATGCTAAAGAATTCTACTCTAAAGAGCAGGCTTTCTATATAACTTGTAAAATACATCTGCTTTTAATGACTAAAGGGGCTTAATAAAATTTCTCCAATACATACTGTGCTGTTTTCTGGATTATGAACTTGAGCTTGCAAATTAGCACTAGAGTAAAGGCTTTCCTCCAACTCCTACACAATATTCCTCCAATTAGTATGCTGCTACTGACAACATTGTTTTATAAAACCCCAAATTCACCTTTGTCCCCAGGGAACTTGCCTTCAAGGAACTCCTGAATAGACACTTGTCCTAGGCTGAATAATAAGCACCCATTAAGCACCTGGAAGAGGAGTGATGGAGACTCAAGTCTTAAGTGCCCTTTTTGGTTTCTTGGCTTCTCTTATTGCATTTGGGTCTCTCTCAAATACTCTAGCCTCAGTACAATCTTACTCCTAAGCCCCTATATAACTACTCAGTTGTCCTTATTTTCCTATACTTCCCAAAGTATATATAAGGCCCCCAAGTTCTTTTATTCATTGGATATTCCCATAAGGGAAATTCCTATGGTGGAGATTCCTATTCATGGTACATTTTCCTGGAGACATTGTTCCCAGAATCCCAGAGACTAAATTGGTGTGATGTTGTGTATGTGCATGAGTCTGTGTGTGGCCATAAGAACTCTGTCTTCCTTGTACTGATTAAAGACTTGTGGTATTGTAACTACTTTGGTGGTTCTGTCTTTTTCCAGAATAACATACTATAGGGATAGGAGGATATAACATGCACACTGAAAAGTAAATACAATATAATTTTAGGATGGACGGAACACTAAAAACTGAGGGAATTGGACAAATTAAAGCTTGGTCATAGAGGATGGTAGCTGAGCTGAGTCTCAAAAGAAAGTAAGGATTCAAAAAGGGAAGAAGTGATAAAATAATCATTTAATTGGCTGCTATTTGCCAAGCACTGTATTGAGTTCTGGGAATATAAATAAGAAAAAGAAGTCCATTTCCTACTCTCAAGAGGGTTACAATTTAATGAAGGGGTGGGGGGGAATACATAAAAGGAAGCAGAAAAGGGGGAAGAGTTGTCTGATGCAGGGGCATGGTGATGATAGTGGAGTTGAAACAAGCTAGAGTCAATGAAGATGTGTGAAGTGGAAGTTTAAGGGGATCTTGAAAATATCAAGATATACCCTCTTTAACCACTATTCAGGAAGACCAAGGAAAACTGTCTTTAAAATGGAATATATTTATTGAGAGAGAAACGTGGAACAATGTCTAATCATAGATCTGAGATAATTTTCTCCAGATTGAGAGAGAGAGACAGAGAGAGAGACAGAGAGAGAGAGATGTTCAGCCATGCCTTTAGTGATTGACCAAAGACTGAGCCCTGACTTATAGAAAAACTCTTGAAATACAATAGACTTATTTTACATATTCAAGCCTTCCTTAAAATTAACATTTTAAAGAAATAGTCAATTTGGAGACAAAAGGTTTTCCATCCAGAAATAAAGGACAGGAATATTAAGTTGACTAACCTTTATAGTAGATATGAAGAGTGGAGTTCAGGGCTGGATTATCTGGGAGGGGCTGATGTGAGGATCATTCCAGCCATTGGGCTTGACTACCAGGGATACAATGGGAGAGACTTCTAAGACAAAAGGATTCTTAAGATTTGATCAATGGGTCCTTCAGAGACATCTCCCTAAGGCAAGTTCCAAACTAACTCCAAAGATCCAACCCAAAACACTTAAAGCAGTAAGGCTTTTGTGCTACAGGGAGAAGAATGGGTTTGGGGTAATTTTGTCTTGTAGAGAAGTAGATGGGGGGGTGGGAGGGAGGCAGGAATGAGATATTACTAACTTACTATTAATAACTATTAATACCTTGAGAACAACACACTAATTTCTCACTTCATACAAAGAGATAACTAGGGTGTACATTCCAAGTGGGATGAAAGATTGCGCAAAGTCATACCATTGGGAGATGTTCTCTTAGTTTAGACAACAGCAAGTTGGTCAGTGTGAATGGAACAGTAGTGTTTCAAAAGAAGCAATATGAAATATTTAGAAGGTAGGTGAGAGACAGATTGTTCAGGGCTATAAATGTCAGGCTGAGAGTTTATATTTTATATGAGAGGCAATAGGGAGGCACTTAAGGTTTTTGATCAGAGTGATATACTCCTAGACTGACACACTCTTCTGACTTCTTATCTACTTCTTTGTCAGCAGCCTCCCTACCCTGGGGAATCCTCTACTCAAAACCCCCTTTCCTGACTCCTCTAGCTCATATCTCCATTTGAGAAGGAGCCCTAACTCACTTTATTCCCTGCTTAACTATCATTCTCTGAGAATTGGTACAGGCATTCTGAAAAGCAATTTGGAACTTTGCCAAAAAAAAAAAAAAGGCTTTTAAACTATTCATACTCTGACCCAGCAATATCAACAGCAAGTCAATATAATAAAAAGAACAAAGAAAGAAGAAAAGGACTGATAACCTTGTTTTATGAAACCCTAAATTGACACTTGTCCCTGACACCTTGCCTTCTAGAAATTCCCTTACTGACTCTTGTCTCACACTGAACCATAAACCCTAAAGCATCCCTTGATAATTCTAAAACCAAATCTTACATACCCTTTGTATCTTCTTAGTTTCTCTTATTATATCTAGGCCACTCCCAGGTATTCTAGCCCCTAGCCACATCCTCTTTCCCTAGCCTCTATGTAACCAGTCAGTTGTTCCTCCTTGCCTATATTCCCTAAGATATAAATTCTTTATTTCAATGGAAATTCCTATTATTGGTGTCTTTCCCAGAGACAGTGTTCCCAGAGCTATCAGAGTATTGACTCTATTATAGTATGTGGTAGTTCTGGGTGGTGGTCATACCTGTCCTGATTAAAAGCTCGGTCTATTATTACTACTTTGGCAGTTCTGTTTTTGTTTTTTTTCCAAGCTGACAAAACTACTTATGGCAGCTCTTTTCGTGGTGACAAAGAATTAGAAAATGAAGGGATGGTGAAGAATTAGGGAATAGCTGAATGAATTAGTGTGTGGATATGAAATGCAAAGTTTATATTTGGAATTGGGGAGATGTCATTTAAAAGTATGTTACAAATTTTCTATGGACAGGTGGGGACTATCAGACTACATTTCCCGTGATACAAATGAGCTTCCAGTTTCTGGTTCTTTGGGCATGGGGACGTAGACGTCCCCATGCATAGGACAGTTTAAATGAGAGGAGGGCCCAAAAGAATGCCTCTTGATCTTCCTGAGGAGCTGACTGACACGCAGAGAGGATGGACTCTGGCGGTAAATCTAAAAGCTAGGCAGGTGTGGTCATATATATATTTTACCAACATGGCCATGGCTTTAATTAAACTACTAATTTCTCTTATCATATCAGTCTTTATCATTTTTAATCTTAACAAAAGTTATTGTGTGGTAAGAAATGGTGATGGGGACCATTTTAGAAAACCTTATCCAGGCTGGCTTGAACTGATGAAAATTTAAGTAAGCAGAACCAGGAGAACTGTTTATATAATAACCATGCTATAAAGACAGACTGTTATGCCCGGAGAAGTATCCCAATAAATGAGTCTTGAGCCAACAATGCAATATGCAAAGGGACTTTATTGTCTAGCTCGAGCTAGGGTCCCTCACAAAAAGTTGGTGAGGGACCCCTAGCTGTGCCTGGGCTAGAGTTTTTATGGAGTAGTAGTCAGACTGAAACAGGGTAGAGGAATGTCCTTAGGTTAGGAAATCTTGTAGATAAGGGGAATGTCCTAAGGTAGATAAGGTGAACTCCTGAAGGGAAGAGATCCTGGGGAGAAGGGGAAGGTCTTCAGGGTAGATAAGGTCAGTCCCTGGAGACTGGAGGTAGATAAGGTCAGTCTCTAGAAACTGGAGGTCTGCAAGGTTGGGATTCCTGTGGATAATTCTATTTCATCATAATGTCATATAAGGTTTGGGCCCATAATGTCATACAGGGGTCAGGATTTTTAATTCTGACTCTTTCTAGGTTCCACAAGACAATGTTGAAAGATTTTGGAGTTCTGATCAAGATAATAGAATGAATCATAGTTTCAGAGAATTAGTGATAAATATACTATCCACTTCTAGGTAAAGAGGAGTTGGACCCAGAATAGATATTAATAATACAATTTTTTCCTTCTGGACATGGATATATATTGGAGTAGGTTTTGTTTTTCTTGCTTTCTCAGTGAGTGGGAGAATAAGGTGGGAGGGGGAAAATTTAGAACTGAAATAAAATCATACTTAATTTTTAAAAAATTTAAATGCTCCATCTATCTTTCTATGATCTATCTATCTATCTATCTATCTATCTATCTATCTATCTATGTCTTATTCATAGCCAAAAACAATTCTGTAATAGTGAGAAACAGTACATATATATGTTTATATAGAACTACCTTTTGACCCTGTTTTATACCATTCATTATTATTACTGAAATATATTTTGAATTTTTATAATGTTGCTATATACATTGCTTTGTAATACTTTTCATATATCATATATAGGTATTATTAATAGAATTGCATACAAAGTATTTTACATATAAGATATATCTAGTGGCTTTTAAGTACATAATTTTACATGCATATTGATCATCATGAATAAGAATGTTTTTGTTAATTTCATTGTGTATTATTTTTGCATATATTTTGATTATAGTGAATAAGAAAAAATAAATATATTGATTACATGAAATAATTGACTTTCTGTTATATACTATATACTCTTAAATGTTTAACTTAAATAATATGCTTTGAATATTTAACATGCAAAGGATTATAAATGTTTACTTGTTGAAAAATGTAAGGTACTGCCTCTTTCATATGGAAAAATTTGTTGCTTAAAGGAGCAGAAGAGAAAAGCTTTGCATAAATTAAAATGGGTTTTTAAAATTATTTATTAAGGGACACATTTTATTGCTTAATTATTTATTAATTAGAATTAGATAATATTGTATAATTATATTATTTTAGTTATATAATTATAATATGAACTAGTTATTAATTAAGGAACATATTCTTTTAGAAAAAAAATATCGAGGAGAAACAAAGATAGTCATCAGGCCCAGATAGGGACCTATTCTTCAGATGAATATAATGAGAGGACTTTTATGAAAGAGGAGCAAATTATGAGGTAATAATATCTTTAGAGGATTGTGGTTTATCAGCTACTTTGCATGTTATTATTTGAGAGTTTTGAATATAAAAAAGAATGTAATTATAAGTCAATTCCCTGAGGACTATAGAAAAATTCTGTGACTAGTAGGCATTATATTTGACATGAAAGTGGATTTCTTGAGTTTTACCTGATAAGGTAAAGATGAGTCATTCACTACCAGTCAACTCTTCCTTGAAGCTTTAGAGGAAACACAAAGGGGGTTGTGGTAGGACAGGTTGAGATTGAAACCCTGGGCTTGGGAAGGATGTTCCTTCAAGAATGACAGGCTGCAATGATTATGTTTAAAAACAGAGAAATTTATTAAGTTGAATACAAGTTGAATTATTGAGTTGAATAACTGGGAAGCAGGTGTAGATGAAATGCTGCCTTCTAAAAGAGATGGGGGTTAGGATTTTTGTACCCTTTGAAAACAGTGACTACATGACCAGAGATGGGGTAAAGGGGTGATGTGCTATGCCTTGAAGACAAAAATAGGGTGAAATGTGCAGTTTAAGGGATGATTAGAAATCTGAGATACAAAGGGATACTTATCAGAAGATAAGTGCTTATAAAAAGTTAGGGGAGACCCAAAGGAAGTGTCTGTCTCCCAAACCCTTGCTCAAAGTCACTTTCCTTTAGCCTGCAATGCAGAAATGCAAGAAAAGGAATTCCTTGGGTAACTTTTGACCTGTGATACCTCTGGGGTCTTGGGGTATCCAGAGAAAACTCTGAATCCCATGCCAGGATCACATAAGCAATAAAATGAAGTTCTAACATTTTCTCTCATTCATAATAGCCTCTCAGACCTCTCTAAAACAGAAATTATGGACTAAAGATGAAGCAGCTTCAGCAATCTCTGCTCTCTAGAATGCCCAGAATCCAAAGGAAAGTTAAAAAAAAAAACAGGAATTATATTCCTACTGGTGCCTAAAGTGACAGGACACTGTAGAGAGAGGAGTGGGGCCAGGAGATGGGAGTTATTGTGCAGCATTCTACTAACCCTGAAGGAATACTTGGAAAGTATACAATAGTAGAAAATAAGGGGAAAACAGACAAAAAAAATAAACCAAAATTACCAGAGATCTCTGGAAGAAAAAAAAATCAAAGACCTTGAACATAAGAAGGTAAAACAAAAGGGAAAACACAAACAATGGAAAGGAATATGATCTCTAAATGTAGTAAAGAAATTTAGACATCTATGAATAACTCCTAAATAAGAGAAAACAACCTCAAACTTGATGAGCTCTATGGAATGAGATGAGGAGTGAGATCCTGAGGAATATAAGAAGAACATGGAACCACATTATGCTATTCTTGAGTGATTAAAAAAAATGAGAATTAAATTACCAGAATTTGTGACATGTACAGAAACAATAACGGGCATAATAACAAAACTAAAATCTGCAAAGGCAAGTCTCATCAAAGAAACAAAAAGGAGAACAATAGATTGAGAATGCAAATAAACAGAAGTAAAGGACAATCTAGAAGAAAAGAAGCCAAAAAATAATAACATTAAAAGAAAATATGCTCATTATTATAGAAAAACATACTAATCTTGAAGGCAAGATGAGTAAAAACAAAATAAGTATGATAGGTCTCTCAGAAGAGCATTACAAGGATAAAATTCTGAATGCCATAGAAGAAAACGATTCACTACTTATGAACACAAAAAATAAAGTACCAAGTCAAAGAATTCTAAGATCATCCCAGAAAAAAATATCCAAGGCTGCAAACTGCTAGATATATTTTGGTGAAACTTAGCAATTCAATTCAGAAACAATAAGCTCTATAACCCATCAGGAGGAAGAACTACAAATACAAAAGAAAGGAAATTCAGTAACAACTATTCTGCAGCCCCTAGAAAATGGAACAAAGGAAAATCAGTGTTCTAAAGAGCTCAGGATACAATCCAGAGTGACTTGCTCTGCAAATCTGAACTTAGCCAAAATGAAAGAAGATGAAAATTCAATAATAAGGAAGAATTTGAAATATTTTTAGAAATAAAACCAGACCTGAGGAAATTACTTGCTTTTCATATATCCCAGCCAAAAGAAACACAGTAAGACTAAACAAATAGAGGAGCCAAGGACAACAGCATCTATGGAGCAGAGAAACCAAAGAAAGTAGGGTGAAGGCTGATGTCCTCTAATACTGAAGAGGCAGAGTACATGAAGAGAGCAAGGAAATCTGTGGTATAGAAAGGAATACATGAATTTGTTCAGCTCAAAACAAGGGCTAGCAATGAGGGCAAGGTGACCATTTTCTTCTCAATAAGACAAGAGTTTGCAGGGGAATGGACAAGGAAGAAGTGGCATATAATGAAAAGGTAGAAAAAGGAAGAAGATCTTGCTTTGGTGATAAGGAAATCCCAATGAAGAATGCTTCTAAGGGTAAAGGAATATGTCCTATAAAGGCAAATGGATACTTTGTGCTAGAGGTGGTCTGGAGGAATTAGTGTGTTGAAAGCTATCCAACAGCTCCAGAGGTCTGGGAGGAGATGGTTTAGGTGAGAAAAAATGAAGCGGATACTTGGGGGCTGCTGTTAGCTCATGGCTGCTCCAGTTTGATATGGAGCTTCAAGTTTAATATATACAGAATTCAAAACCCATTTCACGACTTCCGGTTAAGATGGCAGCAGAGTAAGGAGCAGCTGCTCCATCTCTCCTAACCGGTGCATACAAGACTCCTCAAGGGGACATAAAAACGAATCCAAACGAACGAAGGAACCCCACAACAGGGCGCAGCATTGAAGGTACACAGAATCAGGGCATTTCCATGCTATAAAGGGGTGAAACAGCTCTCACTAAAACGCGAGAGGAAGAAGCCCCCCCCCACCCCACACACACCACGCACAATGCCAAGGCCAGCGCACAAGAGTGAAAACATGAGTGGGGCAACCAGTAAATCACTAGCAGCCCCAGGGCTTGTACCTGTGAGTTGCCAGACGTGGGACCCCAGGTGGCCGGGGGGACGCACGGACTTTCCCTAGTGTCTACGAGGGTGAAGGCTCTGCCCTGGGAGGAATAAAGATTTCCAGCACAGGCTAGGACATCCAGTGAGGACCCGGGGCAGACGGGAGCGGGGCTGTGGAAGCAGCTCCCAAGACTGCTGAAGGAGCCTCGGACAGAGGGGCAGACCGGGAACTACCAGGAGGCCTGACCCCAAGGACAAGAAGACCAGAGCCATCGGAAGCTTAGAAAGCGCAAGCAGACCCTGAGTGTGAAGACAAATCTGAAAAGGGGCGGAGCTAACAAAGGCAAGCAATAAGGAAGCCCAGAAGAAAAAGATTACCAAGAAAAACTCTGGAACACTCGACAACTTCTACACAGAGAAAATCCAGACAACAGAGGAGGGAAAACAAAAATCCAAACCTCCCCAAAAAAATGAAAGCTGGTCACAAGCTATTGAAGAGGTCAAAAATGAAATGTTGAAGAAGATGGAAGAAATCTGGCAAGAAAATAACAGTTTAAAAGGCATAATTTCGCAATTGGAAAGTGAGGCAAGTCAACAGAAGACCAGAAATGACCAGATTGAAAAGGAAAACCAAAAGATTATAGCTGAAAACCAGTCCTTAAAGGCTAGAATCAAACAATTAGAAACCAATGATCTCTCAAGACAACAAGAACAAATAAAACAAAGTCAAAAGACTGATAAAATAGAAGGAAACATGAACTACCTCAATGAGAAAGTGACAGACCAAGAAAACCGGTCTAGAAGAGACAATTTGAGAATCATTGGTCTTCCAGAAAAGGCAGAAATTAATAGAAACTTGGACTCCATACTCAAAGAAATTATTCAGCAAAATTGCCCTGAAGTTCTACAACAAGAGGGCAATATAGACATTGAAAGGATCCATAAATCACCTTCAACACTGGACCCAGAAAAGTCAACACCCAGGAATATAGTAGCCAAATTCAAGAGCTTTCAAGTAAAAGAAAGAGACAATTCAAATATCAAGGAGCACCAATAAGGATCACACAGGATCTGGCAGCCTCCACGCTAAAAGATCGCAAGGCATGGAATACAATATTCAGAAAGGCAAGAGAGCTGGGCCTTCAGCCACAGATCAACTACCCATTGAAACTGACTATATACTTCGAGGGGAAAGTATGGGCATTCAACAAAATTGAAGATTTCCAAGTTTTTGCACAAAAGAGACCAGCTCTAAATGAAAAGTTTGATACCCAACCACAAAAATCAAGAGAAACATGAAAAAGTAAATAAGAAACAGAGGGAAAAGAAAGAAAACTCATAATCTTTTAAACTTGACTCTTTAAGGGTGTAAATATGTAAATAAATCTGTATTACTAGGTGGAGAAATGCTATGTATAATTGTCTGTAGTGAACTCTATTCACTATTATAATATTCACTATTATAGCAACCAGAAGAATAATTCATAGGGAGAGGACAGGATACTAAATGGTCTAAGATGACATGGGGGGAAAAAGGGGGTAATAGTAGAGGACACCAAAAAAAATCTGAGTAAATAAGAAAAATAGGATATTCTATTACACACAAAGAGGGCATGGGAAGAGGAGGGGATAAATACTACCATAAGAAGGAGAGGAAGAGAGCATTGAGAGGTAATAATCAAACCTTACTCTCAGTGTAATCAACCCGGAGAGGGAAGAGTAACTTTATTATCCATTCAGATAAAAAACTCTATCTAACCCTACTGAGAAAGTCAGAAGGGTTAAACCAAAGGGAGGAGGGGAGTGGGGAGGTCAAAAAAGGGAGGGGAGAAGAAGGGGGAGGGAATTCATTAGGTCCTTTAAAAAACAAAAAGAGGGGAATAACAAGGGAGGGGGCAGAAAAGGAAGTCAATCAAGGGAGGGGATAAGGGATACTGGCTCAAAGCAAACCACTGGTTTAAAAGGAAATAGTGTAAGAAGAAGGGGTGGGTCTAGGGGAGGATACAAAAATGTCAGTGAATGCACAACTGATGATTATAACTCTGAATGTGAATGGGATGAACTCGCTCATAAAACGGAAGCAAATAGCAGAGTGGATCAGAAACCAAAATCCTACCATATGTTGTCTACAAGAAACACATATGAGGTGGGTAGACACACACAAGTTCAAGGTTAAGGGCATGAGCAAAATCTTTTGGGCATCAAATGAGAAAAAGAAGGCAGGAGTGGCTATTATGATCTCTGACAAAGCCAAAGTAAAAATAGATAGGATTAAAAAAGACAGGGAAGGTCATTACATCCTGATTAAAGGCAGTATAAACAATGAGGAAATAACACTGCTCAATATATATGCACCAAGTGGTATAGCATCCAAATTCATAAAGGAGAAACTGGCAGAGCACAAGAAGGAAATAGATAGTAAAACCATAATAGTGGGAGATCTAAATATTCCTCTTTCAGATCTAGATAAATCAAACCAAAAAATAAATAAGAAAGAGGTAAGAGAGGTGAATGAAGTCCTTTCCCCTTCACCCCCCTTCTATCCCCCCACCCATGGCCGATGCACATTTCCACTGGTTGTAACATGTGTCCTTGTTTAGAGCCTATTTCCAAATTGTTGGTAGTTGCATTGGTGTGGTAGTTTCGAGTCCACACCCTCAATCATGTCCACCCCGACCCATGCGTTGAAGCAGTTGTTTTTCTTATATGTTTCCTCTCCTGCAGTCCTTCCTCTGAATGTGGGTAGCATCTTTACCATAAATCCCTCAGAATTGTCCTGGGTCATTGTATTGCTGCTGGTTCAGAGGTCCATTACATTCAATTTTACCACAGTATATCAGTCTCTGCGTACAATGTTCTTCTGGCTCTGCTCCTTTCACTCTGCATCAGTTCCTGGAGGTCTCTCCAGTTCGCCTGGAACTCCTCCAGTTTATTATTCCTTTGAGCACAATAGTATATATGTACCACAATTTGTTCAGCCATTCCCCAATTGAAGGGCAAACCCTCCTTTTCCAGTTTTTTGCCACCACAAAAAGCACAGCTATAAATATTTTCTTACGAGTCTATTTATCTACGATCTCTTTGGGGTACAAACCTAACAATGGTATGGCTGGATCAAAGGGCAGGCATTCTTTTATAGCCCTTTGAGCATAGTTCCAAATTGCCTTTTAGAATGGTTGGATCATTTCACAACTCCACCAGCAATGCATTAATGTCCCATTTTTACCACATCCCCTCCAACATTCATTACTCTCCCCTTCTTTCATTTTAGCAAATCTGCTAGACTTGTACAAAAATATTTATAGCTGTGCTCTTTGTGGTGGCAAAAAACTGGAAAGTAACATACTAACAAAATTGAGAACACAAAAGAAATAAAATAATATTTTCAAAAATATAAAATGCCCAAACTATTAGACCAGATAAAGATTTTACATAATCCAATCTCAAAAAAGGAACTGGATCTAATTATAAAGGAACCCCCAAAATGGAATAAATATACTTCTGCTCTTAATGGATTCACATGGGAATTCTATCAAACTTTTAAAGATGTCATCATGGCCAACTGGAATTTATACCAGGGATGTCATGTTCTGCTTGAAGAATTATTCATGGGTCATTGAACCAGGATGAGAAAAATGATTCTGGGATTACAGGAGAACCAAACCACCAGACTGACAGACAGACACGCATACAATCTTCTTGCTGGGTGGTGGCAAAGTTTATTGATTTGGGGTGCACAATTTATAGGGAAAATGATGTAGGCACAGGGATTAGGTAAGTCTTTTTCAGGAACAATGGTTAGTAATGATTTACAAGATAGAAACAATGGATATAGATTGCCTTAGTGGCTCTAAGCAGTGTTTTCTAAAGGATAATAAATCACAGGTAACATGTCAATTCAGCATGTCAACCTATGACCCAGTTTTGTATAGAATACTGTATGTTCTTCTCACAGAACTCCTGCATCAGTAATTTTCTTGGCTGAACATCTAGTATTTGGGGAGGGGAAAAGTTTGCTTTTCTCCTGCTAAGGAGCAGACAAAGTGCTTTGCAATTCCTAGCTGATATCTCTGATTTTATTGGGGCTTACTTTTACAGCTAGGGGCTACATCTGCTCTTTTTTATTTAAATTAAACAAATGAAGGCAAGGTAAATGAGTGTATGGTTTGTGTGGATTGTGTGAATTTGCTTAAAAATGGAGCTTTTGAAACTTCATTTTTTACTTGGGCTGTTTTTCAGAGTGTGTCTCAGAATATGCTTTGTGTGCTGTCAGTGTTTTGTTATAGGCAGGCATTTCTCCAGGGCTTTAGTGTAGGAGCTAAGATGACTTCCACTCAGGGGCCTTTTACTTCAAGTCAGGTAGTCTAACCCTAGGATTACTAAAACTGCCTCCCAGACAAAGCATTTCCTCTGAGATTTTTGCATAGCCTTAGTTGGATTGTTAGTCTTGTTATGGCTTTCCTGGAGACTCTAGGAGGTCCTTTTACCTTTATGACAAGCATCACCTATCACAGCTTAAGAGAACTACTCTTACTAGACCTGATTTGATTCTGTTAGTGTCCAATTCTTCATTCCTTAAGCCAAGCAAATAGGATATAGGCAAAGAAAAGATAAAACCATCCTATTTCCTGATGTGATAATAAAATATTTGGAAAATCAGAGGGAGTTAGTAAAGATATTAAGTAAGATCATAACTTAAACAAAGTTGTAGGCTACAAAAAAAAAACCTCTCAAAAAATCAACAGTATTTCTGTGCAATAATAGAAACATAAGAAATAATAGAAATGGAAATCTCATTCCAAATAACTACAAAAATGCATACAACATCTGGAGTTTTACTAAAGACATTATGCGCATGTACACACAACTTATATAGATTCAGTTACAAAGTTTTCCTTAAAGAAGCAAAAAACAACTTAAATAGCTAGAGGAATATTCAGCGTTCATGGCTAGGTCATGCCAATTTAATCAAAATAACAATAACAAATGCTATTGTGCCAATCAAATTACCAAGGAAATATGTTATGGAATTTGATAAAACAATAACAAAATTCATTTGGATAAAAAGATATGTACTATCAAAGAAAATGATAAAAAGAAACAGCACTAAAATGGTAATAGTATTTCTGGACTATTTTACAAAACAACAATCATCAAAATCATTTAGTATATAAATTTAAAAATAGAGAGATCAATAAAATAGACTAATGAAAAGAATCAGGAAAAATAGAACTGGGATAGCCTATTATTTAATGAAAACTGTAAATTACTAGGACAAAACTCCTTATCTTTTTTTTTTAAACTGCTAGGAAAACTGGAAAGCAGTATGGCAGAAAATAATCTTAGACCAAAACCTTATAAAATATTTTACCATATATTCTAAATAGATATGCAACCTAATATTAAAAATCATACTACAAAATAGTTAGATGAGAAGAAAAGTATATACTTCTCACAGGTATAGATAGGAAATTTATTCTTAACCAAAAAAGAAATAGAGACAAATAGAGATAAATAGAGACAAAAGATAAAATAGATAACTTTGATTATTTGAAATTGAAAAGCTTCTACATAGACAATATTAACATACCTATGATAAAGAGAGAAGTAGTCAAATGTGGAAAAAACATTTGGATCAAATACTTTGAGAAGAATTTGATCTCTGATATATATGAATAATAAATATAAATGATTAATAGCCACAAATAAGTGACCAAAGGATATGAAAAACAGTTTTCAAAAGAAGAATTGCAAAGAATTCCCAAATATAAGAAAGAATGCAAGTCACTAAAAATAGAGAAATGTAAGTCAAACTACAATTCTGAGATATCACCTCATACCCTGCATATTGGCAAAATTGCTCCAAAAACTTATTACTCAATGTGAGAGTAGTTGTGGAATGATAGGCATACTAGTATATTGTTAATGGAGCTGTGAAATAGTACAACCATTTTTGAAAATAATTCAGAATGATCAAATAAAGTGACTAATATATTCATATTCTTTGAACTATATACTCTAATACTGGGCTGACACTCCAAGGACACCATTGATAAGAAGAAATTCTCCACATAAATCAAACTATCTAGAGGCACTTTTTGTGATAGGAAAGAATTGGAAACAAAGTAAATGCCGATCATCTGGGGAATGGCCAAATGAGTTGTGGTACACAAATGTAAAGTAATATTGCCACGCCATAAGAAATATTATGTAGGATGAATCCAGAGACACATGGAAAAATATATATGAATTTAAGCAGAGTGAAGAAAGCAGAGCCAAGAAAACAATAAATATAAGAACTACAATAGTGTGAATGGTGGGAAAAAAATAACTACATAACCCCCAAATCAAAAGTGAATGAAACAAAATCATTAAGCAGGACTTAAATAAAAAATATATAAAAGTATATCCTCAATTGATCTCTACATGGAGGTGGGAGGTTTATAGATGTTATATATTGCACAGGTTTCCCCCCCAATATATAGATCAGTTATGTTGGATTTTTTCATCTCAAAATATGCCGTTTGTTTCATGAGATAGCTTTCTGGGAGGGGAAGAGGAAAATTTGGGACAATTATGATGATTTAAGAGAAAAAAGTTATAAGTAAAACATTTTTAAAAGGAGGAAAAGAAGATATAAGAAGAAAAGAAGCTTTGTGAAGAAGCTATAGAAAGACAAAGAGGTTGAAAGAAAACAGGTGAATGTAGAAGTCCTAAGAAATCAAGGATACCAGAAGACTTGAAGCTGGAACAATGGGCTCTTCAACTGCTTTAATGGGAACATGTCTCTTGGAATGAAAGAATTTTCTTGCTTATTTACTGAAAAAAGGTTAGAGCAACTACTGGAAGCTCATTGAAGAGAGCTAAATCTTACTTCTATGTGAAGTCTTACCCAGGCTTATTACTCTAAAGTGCCATCTACAGCCTGAGATGGAGAAAACCTCATGGAGTGCCCATTTTCTCCTTTACTGACATCTCTCATTTAAGAAACAGAAGGAAAGATATGCTTTCAGTGAAAGAGGACTTGAAGAAGACAGAATAAAGGATAATTTGAGAAACTTGAAATTCTTTGATGAAAGTGAACTGCTTAAACAGAAAAAGAGGGACATTTTCTTTTCAGTATCCTATTAAAGATGGCTCTTATTTTAAAGAGCTTCTAATCACTTCAATGGCTCAAGAGCAGAAGGGGCAAGTAGCTTGACCCAGAAGCAAAGTTCAAGTAGAACAGAATGGGATCAGCTGGCAGAGAAGCAGTTTCGTGTGGTACAGATTATTGTTGTTGTTTTTCCTCTTTGTATCTCTAGTGTTTGTTCTTTTAAAATGCATTTATTCACTCATATGTGATCTCCTGAGTTCAAATATGGCTTCAGACTGACCTTCTTTGCCTCAGTTTCCTTGTGTGGAAAAATAAGCTACAAAGGGACTTGGCAAAATGTTCCTATATGTTTGCTAAGAAAGCCCCAAATGGAGTCATGAAGAGTGGGGCACAATTACATTTTTTAAAAGTCTTTATTTTGAATATTTCCCCTAGTTACATATTTCATGTTCTTTCCCTCTACCCCAAAACCCCCTAACTCCCCTTAGCCAATGCACAATTCCACTGGGTTTTACATGTATCACTGATCAAGACCTACTTCCATATTATTAATAGTTGTACTAGAGTTATTGTTTAGTGTCTACATCTCCAATAATATCCCCATCAGCCCATGTGTTCAAGCAGCACAACTACATTTTTAAAAAGGAGTAGAAGAGATTGGGCAGATGTTAGGGTATTAAAAGGATAGAGTAAATAGAATTTGGTGACTGTTTGGCTGTGGAGTTAATGGGTGCTGGAAAAGAAGCATCAACAATGACTCTGAGGTTGAGAACTTGGGCAATTGGAAAAATAGAGGTACTATACCATATAAACAGAAAAAGTTAGGAAGAGTGGTAGATTTAGTGGAGTGAAGATAATGAATTCCATTCTAGGCATAGGACTGTTCATTTAGAAGTGGAAAGAAGCTTAGAGTTCTAATCCAGCCTCTTCATTTTATATATAAGGAAACTAAGACCCAGAGAGTTTAAGTAACTTGTCCATGGTCACACATGTTATAGTGATAGAAGTGTAATTTAAATACACATCCTCTGTCAAATCCAGTGTTTTTACCCACTCTACCACACTGACTCCCATTGTTTAATATGAAATATCTGTGGGATGTCCAAGCAAATAGGTCAAGTAATCATTTGGCAATACTGGACTGGAGTTCAGACAAGAGATCAGTATTAATAAAATAGACTTTGGAGTCATCTGTGTAAAGATACAAAGAGTTTACATAAAGAAGGAAGAGAAAATCTAAGAAAAGGACTTTGTATAATGATATATAAAAGAAAATGGAGAAAAACGTATTCAGGAAGATAGGAGAACCAGGTGAGGACAGTATCACCAGAATCAAAGGAGAAGAGAAAAATCAGATATAGGTAGTTAGCACTATCAAAAACTGTGTAAAGTTAAGGAAACAAAAACTGAGAAAAGGTGGTCAGATTTAACAGTTAAATGACTGTTGGCAGTCTTCATATAGAGTCATTTCATTCAAATAATGAAATAAAAAACTAGATTGCAGGAGGCTGAGGGAAGAGAATGAGAAAAATAGAAACAATGAGCATAGATGATACATTCTAGTATTTACCATTCAGACTTCCCATAAGAGTAAGTCAACACAAACATTTTCTAATTTATTTTTATTTTTTTAAAAATTTGGATTCATTCCCCTTTATGATTCTCATTTTTTATAACATGGTTGGTATCCTCTTACTTTTTGGTCTACCACCATTTATAATGAATAATATAAGTATAATGATAATAATATAATAAATATAATAAAGGACTATGGTAAGAGATAAAACATAATAATAGTTTCAACTCCTTTTCCTGGTATCCAACTTCCTCCGCATTTCTACCTTTCCATCCTTATCTTTTATGAGTCCCTTCCGTGCATGCACTCTGCTTCAGTTAAAATGACTTTATGTTGATAAACAGACTTGTACGAAAATATTCATAGCTGTGCTTTTTGTGGTGGCAACAAATTGGAAAAGGAGTGTATGTCCTTCAATTGGGGAATGGCTGAACAAACTGTGGTATATGCGGGTGATGGAATACTATTGTGCTAAAAGGAATAATAAACTGGAGAAGTTCCAGGCGAACTGGAGAGACCTCCGGGAACTGATGCAGAGTGAAAGGAGCAGAGCCAGAAGAACTCTATACACAGAGACTGATATACTGTGGTAAAATTGAATGTAATGGACCTCTGAACCAGCAGCAATACAATGACCCAGGACAATTCTGAGGGATTTATGGTAAAGATGCTACCCACATTCAGAGGAAGGACTGCAGGAGAGGAAACATATAAGAAAAACAACTGCTTCAACGCATGGGTCGGGGTGGACATGATTGAGGGTGTAGACTCGAAACTACCACACCAATGCAACTACCAACAATTTGGAAATTGGTCTTGATCAAGGACACATGACAAAACTAGTGGAAATGCGCATCGGCCATGGGTGGGGGGGGGTGCACGAGGTGGGGTTGAAGGGGAAAGTAGGAGCATGAATCATGTAACCATGTTAAAAATGAATATTAATAAATGTTAAAAAAATTAAAAAAAAAAAAGAAAAAAAATGACTTTATGTTGACCAAACACACAATGCAGCCTCCCACTTTCATACCTTTTCTCAGATCATTCCCAATTTTGAAAATGTCTTCACTTTCACTCTTTTCACCTTCTGAATTCCTCAAATGTTACCTCCTTCACAGATGGTTCCTTATTCCACTCTGAGGCTACATTTCCCCTGAAACCTCATAGAGTGCTTTATTTTATAAAGTGATGTGATATCTTCACCCTGGAATATTGCATATGATGTCTATCTGTTTTGTTGCTTTATCCTTCTACTGGAATGCAATCTCCTTGGGGGCAGCGAACCTTTTCTAAAAGCTGCATCTCTCCCAGAACTTAGCATAGTGCTTTGTAAACAATGTTTAATAAATATTTGTTGTCGTGTTTTCCATTTTCATTTCTTGGTGAGAAATGTCATAATTTCAGAAAGGAAAACAAGGGACTTGGTTTCAGCTTCATAATGAGGTAACAGCCAACTTTGAATGCTAAATGTGATCAGCTCATAGTCCCTAGAAAGCATTCCTCTGTGCTCTAAACATGAAATCAAAAGAGAATCAGAATGTAATGAAAACATTTAGTCTAATCTAAAGACTTCATTTTCTTCTGTGTTTAACGTCTTGTATAATCTGCACATAACATGATTTTTCAGCATCTTAATACTATTGGAGGCATAGCAGACTGGATTTACCAGTCCTATTTCTGTATGTATATGTAGTTTGACCACTAAGCCTACTCACCCATATGTACCAGCTTCAGAATAATCATGTGTATTATATAACATTTATCACTAATGAGTCCCAAATCATTACCAATATAAGTATTTGTTATGTACTCACTTGCACAGATACTATGCTAGGTGCTGGTTAAATAGAAATACAACTCCAGAGTTTCCCATCTGAGAGATAATACTGAAGTCAAAATCATGTACCAGAAATGTTGATGGACAAGAAAATGAAAATATTAAGCTCAGACACAAATGGACAGTAAAGCATCTGTAAGTAAAAGACAAGTGCATTTAGAGGTAATTGGTGAAGCAAGACTAAATATGCAAACCACTTGCATCTTAGCAGAGTAGAAGTTGTCAACTTTTTTCTAATCAAAGCATGTTATACAAATTTATTAAACTTGGAGATAATCATCAAATGTCGGGGTTGGAAAAGGCCTCTCTACTCATCTTCATCCCTTGGAAATCTGAGCCCCCTTCAAGGCTCAACTCAATTGCTTAAGTATCATTTTCCTGATTCCCCTATTTGTTATTGCCAACCTCCAGAAATAAAATGTTTATTTTTTTATTTTATTTATTCTTGAACATGTTATATTGCCATCTGTCCAATAGATTATAAGTTCGTTGGTGGCAAGAATTGCTTGACTTTATTTCCTTAGCACCTAGTACAGTATTTGGCATAATGTATATGTAATAAATGCTTGTTGACTGATTAATTAGTGGAGGTCAACACATTAATTAATTGCTAATTAATTAAAAATTAATCTATAAAAGCTATCTTAGTTCAAATCACAAAAACTTTCTGGTTCAATTTCCCAGTCATGTACATATTCATTTCTCAAGTTGATTACTGTAATAAAACAACAACCATACATATAGCAGAAGATATCTGCAGTCAAAAACATACTTAACATGTAGAAGTACCATCTTGGTGGAGTATGGCACTCCATAATCATGGAGGACGCATTTATTTAAACCATGGCAAATATAAACAAAAAGACTTTTATAATATTTTATGCCTAGAGGAAGCCATTCTCACTTATTCTACTTTTTAAAACCTTTACCTTCCCTCTTAGAATAAATATTTTGTATTGGTTCCAAGGCAAAAGAGTGGTAAGAGCTAGATAAATAGGGGTTCACACAGCTAGGAAGTATCTCAGATCATATTTGAACCCAGAATCTCCTGGTTCTAGGTATTGCTCTCAATCCACTGAGCCACTTAGCTGCCTCCCACCTCCCCAATTCTCATTTATTCTTTAGGTAAACTCATTCACCTCTTTAGAAGGAGTTTAATGTTCCCAACTATGCTTCCTTTCTTAATGCTTCCTATCTGGGCAATTTCTACCTCCTTTTTTTTATTTTTTTTTTTAGAAGAAAAGCACCCAGCAACAAGAGTTAAAAAGAGAAACTCCATTTAAAATTACTCTAGATAATATAAAATACCTGGGAATATACTTAACAAGATAAATTCAGAAATTATATGAATTATATGAATATAACTACAAAACACTCTTCACACAAATAAAACTGGATCTAAACAATTAGAAAAAAACATCAATTGCTCATTGGTAGGATGAGCTAATATGATAAAAATGATATTCATATCTAAATTAATTTACTTATTTAGTGCTATAACTATCAAACTACAAAAAAACTTATTTATAGAATTAGAAACAATTATTACTAAGTTCATCTGGAAGAACAAAAGATCAAGAATATCAAGGGAACTAATAAAAAAAAATTTGAAGGATCAGGGCCTAGCAGTACTAGATCTCAAATTATACTATAAAGCAATGATCACCAGAACAATATGGTACTGGCTTAAAGATAGAAGGGTGGATCAATGGAATAGATTTGGGGTAAATGACAATAGGAAGATAATGTTGAATAAAGCAAAAGATCCCAGCTTTTGGGACAAGAACTCATTATTTGACAAAAACTGCTGGGAAAACTGGAAAGCAGTATGGGAAAAATTAGGCTTAGATCAACATCTTATACCCTATACCAAGATTAACTCAGAGACTTAAATATAAAAAAGGAAATCACAAATAAATTAGGTGAATATAGAATAGCATATCTAGCATATCTGTCAAATTGATGGGAAAGGAAGGAATTTAAGACCAAACAAGAGATAGAGAACACTATGAAATGTAAAATAAATAATTTTTATTATATTAAATTAAAAAGTTTCTTTACAAACAAAACCAATGCAACCAAAATTAGAAGGGAAGCAACAAATTAGGGAAGGGGGGAAATTTTATAACAAAGACCTCTGAAAAGGTCTAATTTCTAAAATGTATAAGGAGCTAAGTCATTTGTACAAAAAATCAAGCCAATCCCCAACTGACAAATGTTCAAGGGACATAAATAGGCAGTTTTCAGATAAAGAAAACAAAACTATCAATAAACACATTAAAGGTGTTCTAAATCTCTCATAATTAGAGAAATGCAAATCAAAACAATGCTTAGGTACCACCTCATACCTAGTAGATTGGCCAATATAACAGTAAAGGAAAATAATAACTGTTGGAGGAGTTGTGGCAAAATTGGGAACTTTTTGCTGGTGGAGTTGTGAATTAATCCAGCCATTCTAGAAGCTAATTTGGAATTATGAGCAAAGGGCTTTAAAAGAGTGCATATACCCTTAGATCCAGCAATATCAGTACTAGGTTTGTACCCCAAAGAGATAATAAGAAAAAATACTTGTATAAAAATATTCATAGGTGCGTTCTTCGTGATGGAAAAAAAAAAAAGGAAAATTAATAGTTGTCCCTCAATTGAAGAATGGCTGAACAAATTGTGGTATTTGATGGTGGATGGAATACTATTGTGCTGTTAGAAATGGTGATCTGGAGGATTTCTACATGTACTGGGAGTACCTCAGTGAACTGATGCAGAGTAAAATAAGCAGATCCAGGAGAACATTGTACATAGAAAGTAAAACATTGTGGAACAATCCGATGTAATGGACTTTGTTACCACTAGCAATACAACAAGCCAGGATAATCCTGAAGGACTTGTGGGAAAGAATGCTAACCACATTGAAAGAAAGTACTCTGGGAGTAGAAATGCAAAAGAAAAACATGGCATCACTTATCACTTATCATATATGTATATATATATATATTTGTGTGTGTGTGTGTGTGGATGGATAGATAGATAGATAGATAGATAGATAGATAGATAGATAGACAGACAGATAGATAGATATGTCATTTGAGGTTTGGGATTTAAAAGACTGCTCTATAGCAAAAATGAATAATATGGAAATAGGTTTCAAGTGATAATTATACAAACTAGTGGAATTGCTTGTCAGCTCTTGGAGGGGGGAGAGAAGAGGGGAGGGAAAGAAAATGAATCATGGAAACATGGGAAAATATTTTAAAATAATTTTTAAAGCAGAAAAGCACTATAGTAATGCTATATACCTAAGGGCTTTCCTCAGTCCAATGGTTAGGTATGTTAAGGCTTTTACCTTTATAAAAGAGATGTAGCAGAAATGCTTCTGGGTTTTAAAGGAACAATGGTTGATACCTTCATTCCTATGAAGACTATAGCTGAAACTAGAAGCTGGAAGCTCCAAATCATCATACCCAATGATTCTGTAACTGCCAACATCCAGTAGCAACCCAATGGAGCAGTAGGAAGTATGCCGAGTGGGGACATGGCAATGGTATCCCCATACTATATAACCAGCAGCCCTAAGGCATAGGAGTCCTGAATTGTCATACCTGTAGGGGGAGGATGGGATCACATCTCTGTATGTGTGTTCCTCTATGATAGGCATTACACATATCATCTCCTCCCACTGATGATTTTCATATTTATAGAAGAGTAGGCTTAAAATCTATGAAGAAAATATTGTATTAATAATATAACTATGTTATTTCATTAAATGGCTTTACTAATAGTAACTCTGTCTTCTAGCTGACTAATATATGCATATCAGTGGATTAGTGAAGATTATGATGTTGAAAGGATGTATGTCCCTTCTCCCATAGTACCTTGAACCTAATCTAGGGTGGTCTTGTCTATAGGAACCATTGTGCAAATGAGAGGGTTGGAGATATGGCAGGGGTAACATTTAAAAAATGAAAAACAGAACCGTTTATCAAGAGAATAATAAAACTCACATCTCAGCCCCAAGTGCATCAGGCATTTTTGTTGCCTTACAAAATTGAATTTTGTTGGCAACATACTTGAATATACTGCATGATTACCATTATAAAATGCCTTTTTTACTTCCAGTGGTGCCCCTACCATAAGACTGAAGCCAGCATGAATAAAAACATATTAATTTCTTGACCTTTTGAAATTACCTTTAGTTTGTCTTCTATCACCTTGTTTGTAGAAAACTAATTTAATATAAAAATGAAAGGGAAAAGTATATTTTTGAACTATCTGTGACTTTGGAAAGCCTATTCCCTTCTCCTTCTATAAAGATCATGTTGAACATGGTATGGGAATGGAGTGTGGGAATCTGTGAGTGAATTATGGGAATATTTTCTTGTCTTTTTTCTTCTTTCTGACTGGCCTTCTTTACAAAAGCATCTAGAAACAAGAAAAGAAGGGTCAGAACCTTGGTTCTCACCAGGACCAGACTTTTCTTATTATGTAATTTCTTCTGAGATTAAAAGCAATTTATCCTGTTTAGATCTTATATCCTAGGGCTCAATTTGCATAAGATTCTCTTCATTGGTGGAAAAATAATTATTTGATGTTCCATGCCAAGTGGGCTGGAATTGATGTTCTGCTGCCTTTTTTCTATGGTCTACAGTCAAGAAAGCTTCTGAGACTGAACCCATCATTTCATACTGACCCTTGAATTTCAGAAGTATGTATGTTACATCAGACATTTCCGTGTCTGGATAGCTATGACGACATTGGATGCTTGAGGCCCATATACCAATCACAATTCATTTCAGGATCCACAGAAACTATCGGTATTGATTTCTGCACATATCAGTTCACCCTGAGGAATAAGCTATTCTCCTTTGTGCTCTATTGTATGAAAAAAAATTAGCAGAGTTTTTCTGATCTGCCTCTCTTACACAGCTCAGCTAAACTTTGTATATATTCATGCCAGGTGACATAAGACCATGCATCTATGAAATTATTTACTGGCCTTATAGCTTCTCCCCTTCCAGAGTCTTAGGCTAGTCTTACCTATTCAATTCAAATCCTCCAGTGTTGTTCTCATGGGAACAAAGAAAATGGTTCAGATAAAATGATAAATAGGGCTGATGGTATCTATCTACCACAGGATTATAGTCTCATCCTTACTCAGAGATGAAGGGGAATTCTGGGAAATAGAATAGACATTGTTCCTCTATATGAATACCTCTTTTGATTAGAAGGGCTCCTACCATTTGAAGCATTTTTTTATCATCAGAATGTAGACTGATATGAAATTCTCAAAAATAACTACCTATTGTCAAAAAACTCAGTCATTTCTCCATCATCAAAATTCTCAGAAAAGACTAGAAAACTTTCCTGAGTTGTTTCATCTACCTCAACATGAGTAGTCTTAATTCTATACTTTTCCAATTATTCTATTTTCTAGATAATTTCTTCATTCTTAAGATCTAGAATGTCAACTCATTATATTCAGAACCCTTTATGATTTTCAAGTACAAAAAGCAAGATAGTACCACATAAATTGCCTTGGTTCCCATCTTTTCTAGATATTTATCCCCATGTGCCCATATTAATACACAAATGTTAGTATAAATAATAAATTTCAGTATTACAGCAAAGATGAATTCATGAATTAATAAAGTATATTTAACAATACAACAGCAAAGCAACATATATTAATGCAGCAATAGAATCATAAAAACCATACCAATGACTTTTTCATGTAACTACATATACTATACATATATAACAATTATATTACGATTCATACTTATAATTATTAGGAATTATACTTATTATAAGATATATACTTTTAGGAGCTTCATTCTATCAGTAAACTCATCACAGTCATAATATTTTTAGCCTAACATAACATCAGGACAGAGTGAAATTAGTATGAACAAACTCATTATACCTCTGAAAAATAAATCTGAAACACCAAAAAATTACATTTCAAAATTCCAGGTATAACTTGGAAAAAACTAAATTGTGACTCTAAATAAAAATCTGCTTCCTCTGAAGAAAAAAAGAAAAGAATCACAAACAAAATGTGTTTTTAAGAATAGGACAAAATCTCCTTCTTAGAAAAAATTGGCAAGAACAAAACTGTTTGAAACTTTCCAAGTCAAAGAAGTTTCCTGTCACTAAGATTGCTAGCCTGAGGCAACATTCAGTGCAAAAGGCTACATAAGAAATAGAAGTAAAAGAGTTGCCATCACAGGAAGAAAACTGTCTAAAAAATCCTTCCTTTAAAGTTACTCTTAAAAAATGGTGAGCATGCAAATTTAAATAGTAAGCCTTAAAGCTTTTAGAGGGGGGAGGAACTTAAGTCCAATTTAAACTCGTTAAGGGCTAGCAAAAATCTAAACAAAATAAAAACAGTAGGCCTTTTAAAATTGAATGCTTCATCTGCAGACTTCCTAATGGCGGCAGAGTAAAAAGCAGCTGCTTAACCTCTCCTAACTGAAACATATAGGACTCTTCAAGAAGACATAAAAACAAATCCAGAGGAGCAAAGGGACCCCACAACAGGGTGCAGCATTGGAGGTACTTGGAATCGGGTAATTTCCATGCTATAAAGGGGTGAAACAGGTCTCACTAAAACACGAGTTGAGCAATGCCCTCCCCCACCCCACCCCACCTGGCTGGTAGAAATAATCAACAACTTTAGCAAAGTTGCAGGATACAAAATAAATGCACATAAATCATCAGCATTTCTATATATTTCCAACACATGACAGCAGCAAGAGGTAGAAAGAGAAACACCATTTAAAATCACCCTAGACAATATAAAATACTTAGGAATCTATCTATCAAAACAAATACAGGAATTAGATGAAAACAACTACAAAACACTTTCCAAACAATTAAAACTACATCTAAACAATTGGAAAAATATTGATTGCTCATGGGTAGGATGAGCTAACATAATAAAAATGACCATTCTACCCAAATTAATTTACCTATTTAGCGCCATACCTATCAAACTACCAAAAATCTTCTTTTACTGAATTAGGAAAAACTATAACAAAGTTCATCTGGAATAAAAAAGATCAAGAATATTAAGGGAAATAATGAAAAAAATGTGAAGGAAAGGGGCCTAGCAGTACCAGAGATTAAACTATAATATAAAGCAGTGGTCATCAAAACAATATGTTACTGGCTAAGAGACAGAAGGGAGGATCAGTGGAATAGACTTGGGGTAACTGACATCAGCAAGACAGTGTATGATAAACCAAAGAGCCAAACTTTTGGGACAAAATTCCACTATTTGACAAAAACTGCTGGGAAAATTGGAAAACAATATGGGAGAGATTAGGTTTAGATCAACATCTCACACCCTACACCAAGATAAATTCAGAATGGGTGAATGACTTGAATATAAAGAGGGAAACTATAAATAAGTTAAGTGAACACAGAATAGTTTATTTGTCAGATCTCTGGGAAAGGAAAGATTTTAAAATCAAGTAAGAGTTAGAGAAAATTACAAAATTTAAAATAAATGATTTTGATTATATCAAACTAAAAAGCTTTTGTACAAACAAAAACAATGTAGCCAAAACCAGAAGGGAAACAACAAATTGGGAAAAAATCTTTATAACAAAAAACTCTGACAGGGGTCTAATTACTCAAATATACAAGGAGTTAACCCAATTGTATAAAAAAATCAAGCCATTCCCCAATTGATAAATGGGCAAGAGACATGAATAGGCAATTTTCAGGTAAAGAAATCAAAAGTATCAATAAGCACATGAGAAAGTGTCCTAAATCTCTAATAATTAGAGAAATGCAAAATCAAAACAACTCTGAGGTATCATCTCACACCTAGCAGATCTGCTAAAATGAAAGATGGGGAGAGTAATGAAGGCTGGAGGGGATGTGGAAAAACTGGGACATTAATGCTTTGCTGGTGGAGTTGTGAACTGATCCAACCATTCTGGCTGGCTATTTGGAACTATGTTCAAAGGGCTATAAAAGAATGCCTGCCCTTTGATCCAGCCATACCATTTTTGGATTTGTACCCCAAAGAGATCATAGATAAACAGATTTGTCTGAAAATATTCATAGCCGTGCTTTTTGTGGTGGCAAAAAACTGGAAAATGAGGGTATGCCCTTTAATTGGGGAATGGCTGAACAAATTGTGGTATATGTTGGTGATGGAATACTATTGTGCTCAAAGGAATAATAAACTGGAAGAATTCCATGTGAACTGGAAAGACCTCCAAGAATTGATGCAGAGTGAGGGGAGCAGAGCCAGAAGAACATTGTACACAGAGACCAATACACTGTGGTAAAATAGAATGTAATGGACTTCTGTACTAGCAGCAATGCAATGACCCAGGACAATTCTGAGGGATTCATGGTAAAGAACGCTACCCACATTCAGAGGAAGAACTACAGGAGTGGAAACAGAAGAAAAACAACTGCTTGAACACGTGGCTTGAGGCGGACATGATTGGGGATGTAGACTCCAAACTACCACACCAATGCAACTATCAACAATTTCGAAATAGGTCTTGATCAATGATACATGTTAAAACCAGTGGAAATACTCAGCAGCCATTGGAGGTGGGGGGACCTCGGGGGGTGAAGGGGAAAGTAAGAGCATGAATTATGTAACTATGTTAACTTTTCTAAAAAATAAATATTAATAAATCTTTAAAAAATAAATAAAATAAAACAAAATGCTTACATTTTGGGGACAGTCAAAACAGAGTATGGTGCAACTAAGTAGCTCAGTAGAAAGAGTGCCAAGCCTCAAGTTGGGAATTCCTGGATTCAAATCTGCCTTCTAATACTTTGATCCTGGCTATTCCTTACCAGTTTTCTGCCTTGGAATTGATACATGTTTTGATTCTAAGACAAAAGGTAATGGTTTAAAAAAAAAGATAATCTGACTATCTCTGAACTAATCAGATAGAATCCATTAAGTATGGACATTCATTAATCAAGGGTCATTCCTTAAGTAAAATATCATAGAACCTCAAAAAGACAGCATAAAAACAGATTTGTTTAAGGCATTAGATTTTTTTCATAAAAATGAGGCATTTGTTGCTACTCTGTAAACTCTTTTAATTTCTAATATTTTATGTTGACTATGTAGTTTAGCAACTGTAGGGACTTCTGGGTTAAGATGGCTGCAGAGTAGAAGCAGGACCCTTAACGATCCTAACCCACCTACACATGATACCTCAAAAGGACACAAAAACCCAATCCAGATGAAGGAAGGGACCTCACAATAGGGTGCAGCAGTGAAGGTACATGGGATTTGGGCATTTCCACACTGTAAGGGAGTGAAATAGCTCTCACTAAAATGCTAGCTGATCAACTGCCCCCCTCCCACACAAACACCACCTACATTGCCAAAGCCAGCTCACAAGAGTTAGAGCAAGCTTGGGGCATTCACTAAGTTCTTGGCAGCTACCTGGGACAACCAGGGGCTGGCTCCTGAGAGCAGCAAGACTTAAGACCTCAAGAGGCTAAAGAATGCAGACTTTGAACATAGACCTTGAGCATGGACCTAGAGCAGAGAGGTGCTGGACTGTGGAAGCAGCATGCTGAGACTCTTAAAAGAGTCTCAGGCAGAGGAGCAAGCAAGGGGACCACCAGGAGGCTTGACCCTGAGAACAACTAGACTTAAGACCCCAAGAGCCTAAAGAGCATAGACCTTGGGTACGAGGTTAAAGCTGAGAGGGGTTGGACTGCATTATGACTCAGACAAAAACTGCTCCAGAGCTCTATATACTGAGAGCCTGCCTGCCTCACCCAGACTTCTGACTGAGAAAGAAAAACAGCATAATAATGGCAAGCAATGCTCAAGAACTAATCAAGAGAAAGAACAAGAAGAAAGCAAAAACACCCGATAACTATTACACAGAAAAATCCAGACAACAGAGCAGACAGCAGATGAGGACAAACAAATAATCACTTCCAAAGTTTCCCCCAAAAAATGAAAATTGATCACAAGCTATTGACGAGTTCAAATCTGATATCATGAGAAATATGGAAGAGATTTGCCAAGAAAAGTGGGAAATAGCTCAAAAGGAAATTAATAGTTTAAAAGACAGAAACTCCCAATTCGAGAAAGATGCCCCAAAATCAAACGAAATGATAAGCAAATTGGAGAACCAAATTAAACAGCAGGAAGACCATGAAAAAAAGGATAGACCAATTTGAAAAGGAAAATCAAAAGATTTTAGCAGAAAACTAGTCTCTAAAGGTCAGAATAAGGCAAGTAGAAGTCAATGATCTTGTAAGACAGCAAGAACTAATAAAGCAAAGTCAAAAGATTGAAAAAATAGAAGGAAACATGAAATATCTCACTGAGAAAATGACAGATCAAAAAACAGGTTTAGAAGAGAAAATTTGAGAATCATTGGTCTTCCTGAAAAATCAGAAATTAATAGAAATTTGGACACTATACTACAAGAAACTATCCAAGAAAACTGCACTGATGTTCTTCAACAAGAGGGCAAAATAGACATTGAAAGGATTTATAGATCACCCTCTACACTAAACCCTCAAAAGGAAACCCACAGAAATATAATTGCCAAATTGGACAGCTTCCAAGTTGAAGAAAAAAATATCACAAGAAGCCAGAAAGAGACAATTTGAATATTGAGGAACATCAATCAGGATTGCACAGGATCTGGCAGCCTCCACACTAAAAGATCACAAGGCTTGGAATATGATATTCAGAAAGGCAAGAGAACTGGGTCTATAATCAAGGATCATCTACCCATCAAAACTAACTATATATTTCCAGGGGAAAGTATGGGCATTCACAAAACAGAAGATTTCCAAATATTTGTAAAGAAGAGACCAGAATTAAATGGAAAGTTTGATACCCAACCACAAAAATCAAGAGAAACATGAAAAGGTAAATAAGAAACAGAGGGGAAAGAAAGAAAACTCTTATTTGTAAATTTGCTTCTTAAAGGGCTTCAATTAGATCAAATTATTTGTATTTATACATGGAGAAATGTTACGTGTAATTTTCAAAAATTGTATTCACTTTATAATAATTAGAACAATTATTCATAGGGAGAGGTTAGAATACTAAATGCTTTAAGTTGATACAGAGGAAAAAAATTGGGGTGGGGGAATAGAAGATAGCACCAAGAGAAACTTGAATGAATAAGAAAAATGGGATAATCTATACCATACATAGAGGGCATGGGAAGGTGAGGAGATGAATACTATTGTAAGAAGGAGAGGAAGAGAACATTAATAGTTAATACTTAAACCTTACTTTCAGTAGAATTAATATTGAGAGGGAAGTGTAGCTATATCCATTGGGATATAGAATTCTATCTAACCCTATGGAGAAAGTCAGAAGGGATAAACCAAGGGAAGCAGTGGTGTGGGGAATTCAAAAAGGGAAGGGAAGAGAAGAGGGAGGGAATTCATTAGGTATTAAACAATAATAAGAGGGGAACAAAAAGGGAGGGGGTGGAAAGGGAAGTAAACAAAGGGATGGTATAAGGGGACTGATTTTAAAACAAAGCACTGGTTTAAAAGGGAATATTACAAGAAGAAGGGGAAGAACTAGGAGAAGATAGCAAAATGTTGGGGAATACAGAGCTGATAATTATAACTCTGAATGTGAATTGGATGAACTCACACATAAAACAGAAGCAAATAGCAGAGGGGATGAGAAAACAAAATCCTACCATGTGTTGTCTACAAGAAGCACACATTAGGCAGGTGGACATACATAGGGTTAAAGTCAAAGGCTGGAGCAAAATCTATTGGTCTTCAACTGAGAAAAATAAGGGAGGAGTAGCAATTATGATATGTGACTAAGCCAAAGTAAAATTAAATCTGATTAAAATAGATAGGGAAGGTAACTACATCCTGATAAAAGGCAGTATAGAAAATGAGGAAATTACAGTACTCAAAATGTGTACACCAAATTGTATAGCATCCACATTTCTAAAGGAGAAATTGGCAGAGCTCAAGGAGGAAATAGACAGCAAAACTATTCTGGTGGGAGACTTGAATCTTCCAATATCAGATCTAAATAAATCACGCCAAAAAATAAATACGAAAGAGGTAAAAGAGGTGAATGAAATCCTAGAAAATTTAGAATTAATAGATATGTGGAGGAAAATAAATAGGGACAAGAAGGAATAAACCTTCTTTTCAGCAGCACATGGAACATTCACAAAGATTGACCATGTACTAGGGCATAGAAACATGGCAAACAAATGAAAAAGAGCAGAAATAATAAATGTAACCTTTTCACATCATAATGCAATAAAAATAATAACTAGTAAGGGCACATACACAAGCAAATCAAAAATTAGTTGGAAATTCAATAATATGATTCTCCAAAATCAGTTAGTTAAAGAACAAATAATAGAAACAATAATTTTTTTGAAGAGAATGACAATGATGAGACATCCTACCAAAATCTGTGGGATGCAGCTAAAGCAGTACTCGGGGGAAATTTATATCCTTGAGGGCATATAATAACAAATTAGGGAGGGTAAAGATCAATGAATTGGGCATGCAAATAAAAAAACTAGAAATTGAACAAATAAAAAATCCTCAGTTAAAAACTAAACTAGAGATTATAAAAATTAAAGGAGAAATTAATAAAATTGAAAGTAAAAGAACTATTGAATTAATAAATAAGACTAGAATCTGGTACATTGAAAAAACAAATAAAATAGACAAAGTACTGGTAAATCTAATTTTAAAAAAAGGAAAGAAGAAAACCATTAATAGTATCAAAGATGAAAAGGGAGACCTCACCTCTAATGAGGAGGAAATTAAGGCAATCATTAAAAAGTATTTTGCCCAATTATATGGCAATAAATATAGCAATCTAGGTGAGATGGATGAATATTTACAAAAATATAAACTGCCTAGATTAACAGCAGAAGAAATAGAATACTTAAATAATCCCATATCAGAAAAAGAAATTGAACAAGCCATCAAAGAATTGCCTAAGAAAAAATCCCCAGGACTAGATTGATTCACAAGTGAATTCTATCAAACCTTCAAAGAACAACTAATCCCAATACTATAAAACTATTTGACATAATAAGCAAAGAAGGAGTCCTACCAAATTCCTTTTATGACACAAATAGGGTCCCAAAGCCAGGTAGACCAAAAACAGAGAAATAAAACTACAGACCAATCTCCTTAATGAAAATAGATGCAAAAATCATAAACAGAATACTAGCAAAGAGACTCCAGCAAGTGATCACAAGGGTTATTCATTATGACCAGGTGGGATTTATACCAGGAATTCAAGGATGGTTCAATATTAGGAAAACTATTCACATAATTGACCACATCATCAACAAGCAAAACAACAAAAGTCACATGATTATCTCAATAAATGCTGAAAAAGCATTTGACAAAATACAACACCCATTCCTACTGAAAACAGTACAAAGTATAGGAATAGAAGGACCTTTCCTAAAAATAATAAATGGTATATATATATATATATACATATATATATATATACCCGCACCATATATGTATATATAACCATTAACAAACATCATCTGCAATGGGGATAAACTAGAAGCCTTCCCAATAAGATCAGCTGTGAAACAAGGATGTCCATTGTGACCTCTAATATTTAACATTGTACTAGAAACACTAGCAATAGCAATTAGAGAAGAAAAAGTAATTGAAGGTATTAAAATAGGCAATGAGGAGACCAAGCTATCACTCTTTGCAGATGATATGATGTTCTACTTAAAAAATCCTATAGAATCAACTAAAAATTTAGTGGAAATAATCAACAACTTTAGCAAATTTGCAGGATAGAAAATAAAAGCACATAAATCATCATCATTTCTATATATTTTCAACACATCACAGCAGCAAGAGTTAGAAAGAGAAATACCATTTCAAATAATCCTTGACAGTAAAATATTTAGGAATCTATCTGCCAAAACAAACACAGAAATTATATGAACACAACTACAAAACGCTTTCCACACAATTAAAACTAGATCTAAATAATTGGAAAAATATTGATTGCTCATGGATAGGATGAGCTAACATAATAAAAATGACCATCCTAACCAAATTAATTTACTTATTTAGTGCTATACCTATCAAACTACCAAAAAACTTTTTTACTGAATTAGAAAAAACTATGACAAAGTTCATTTCAAAGAACAAAAGACCAAGAATATCAAGAGAAATAATGAAAAAAAATATGAAGGAAGATGGCCTAGTAATACCAGATTTAACTGTAATATAAAGCAGAGGTCATCAAAATAATATGATACTAGCAAAGAGACAGAAGGGAAGACCAGTGGAATAGACTTGGGGTAAGTGACATCAGCAAGACAGTATATAATAAACCTAAAGAACGCAGCTTTTGGGACAAAAACCCACTATTTGACAAAAACTGCTGGGAAAATTAGAAAACAGTATGGGAGAGATTGGGTCTAGATCAACATCTCACATCCTATACCAAGATAAATTCAGAATGAGTGAATGACTTCAATATAAAAAAGGAAACTATAAGTAAATTAGGTGAGCACAGAATAATATACTTGTCAGATCTCTGGGAAAGGAAAGATTTTAAAACCAAGCAAGAGTTAGAAAAAATTACAAAATGTAAAATAAATAATTTTGATTATATTAAACCAAAAAGGTTTTGTACAAACAAAACCAATGCTACCAAAATTAGAAGGAAAGCAACAAATTGGGAAAAAATCTTTATAACAAAAAACTCTGACAAAGGTCTAATTACTCAAAAATATTAGGAGGTAAATCAATTGTACAAAAAACCAAGCCATTCCACAATTGATTAATGGGCAAGGGACATGAATAGGCAATTTTCAGATAAAGAAATCAAAACTATCAGCAAACACATGAAAAAGTGTTCTAAATCTCTTATAATTAGAGAAATGCAAATCAAAACAACTCTGAGGTACCACCTCACATCTAGCAAATTAGCTAACATGACAGCAAAGGAAAGTGGGGAAATGTTGGAGGGGATGTAGTAAAACTGGGACATTAATGTATTGCTGGTGGAGTTGTGAATTGATCCAACCATTCTGGATGGCAATTTGGAACTATGTCCAAAGGCTTTAAAAGACTATTTGCCTTTTGACTGCTTGGTTTATGTCCCAAAGAGATAATAAGGAAAAAGACTTATACAAAAATATTTATAACTGTGCTCTTTGTGGTGGCAAAAAATTGGAAAATGAGGGAATGCCCTTCAATTGCGGAATGGCTGAACAAATTGTGGTATCTGTTGGTGATGGAATACTATTGTGCTGAAAGGAATAATAAACTAGAGGAATTCCATGTGAATTGAAATGACCTCCAGGAATTGATGCAGAGTGAAAGGAGCAGATCCAGGAGAACATTGTACACAGAGACTGATACACTATGGTACAATCGAACATAAGGGACTTCTCTACTAACAGCAATGCAAGGATCCAGAGCAAGGCTGAGGGATTTATGAGAAAGAAAACTAGCCACATTCAGAGGAAGAACTGTAAGAGTAAAAACATAGAAGAAAAATGACTACTTGAACATATGGAATGATAGGGACATTATTGGGGAGGTAGGAGCTAAACGATAACTCTAGTCCAACTATCAACAATATAGAATTAGGTCTTAATCAATGATACATGTAAAACCCAGTGGAATTATGCACCGACCATAGGAGTTTGTGGGGGGTTTTGGGGAGACAGAAAGAACATGAAATATGTCACTATGGGAAAATATTCAAAATAAAATTAAAAATAAATAAAAATAAAATAAAATTGGAAAAAAAACTGCATAGATATAAAAAGAAAGCTCTAGATTCTTCTCTACTTACACTTCTCCAAGAGAGACTAATTCTGTCAAGATGGGCAAAAGACATTGGGGTCTCATGACTGGCCACTCTATTCTCCTCAGAGAGAGGGTACCAGGCTAGAATTATATCTTTTCATCCTCCTTATTGTTAGTCTAGGACCATGTTGGCAAAGTATGACACATGTGCCTTGGTGTTCCAGGGAGCTACAGCATTCCCCCTTTCCATTGTACCTGAGGTCACTGTACCTCTGTGCAGAAGCCCAGTGCAAGCATTTCCTCCCTCCGATATCTAGGGTAATTTGGGAGGCTCACAGGCAGCTTGAAGGTGCAGTTTGGGCACATGATATATAAAAGGTTCACCAACACTGCTCTTCGGGAAATGTTTTTAATTTTTAGAAACTTGACTGCTTTCCTTTATGGAGGAAGGAATGCTCCAAGGTACATTTCCAAAAGTTGGACTCCCTTCCCACCAAATACCAGTTCCACAAAGATCATCACATATAGTGAATAGCAAGTAAATCCATTTTTCCCACACCTAAAGCCAAAAAAGATCAGAGAAGTCATACACATCATAATATGCTGGACAATACACAGAATTAATAAACTGTCCCACTGGGAGCAAGATCTCAGCTCAATCATAAAAATCAGTTTCACCCAAGGAGAAATTACCTGACATTTTTTAGTATGATTGATATGCGGACTCCTCTACAAGTTGGCTTCTTCCTGGAGGCTTTATCTCCCTCTGGACAGCTTTCTCTGAAGAGAATCTGATTCAAAACTAGAAGCCAGAAGACATAGATCCCTCTTCCTCAAAGCTTTTGCTAACTCCCCCAAAATCATTAAGTAACCATGCTTACTAATAAAGAGAGCCTGATGCAAATGGCTTTGAGTGCAAGGTTACATGTGGACTTCTAGGTCTGCATGTTGTCTGCTTCATTAGAATGAGTTCTTTGAGAGCTCCAAAAGTTTTTTGTCTCTTTGTATCCCTAGAACTTATCAGAGAACCTGACATATAGACACTTAATAATGCTCATTGATTTGTTGAATAGAATTATATAATAAAATAGAGGAAAATATTGAAGAATGAAATTTTTCTGAGGACAAGTAGATAGAATAATAAAATACTTTTAAATTTTAAAGATTGTTCTTTATTTTCCCAAATAGGAATACTTGAAGTAAAATAAAAATAGGCCTTCATATAGGAGAAACAATCCAATTGAAAAAAATTAATTTCTTTTTTCCTCTTTGAATAAAATAAATGTCAGTTATTTGGCCAGTGATATACTGAGTTAGATACACAGGGCAGAGAATGTGATTAAACAGCTTTTCACTTGGTACATTGTTTATGGGTTCAGTCTTGATGATAATGCAATTGAATACAATCAATCATTGATTTTAATTTCCTTTATTGTGTTACAGACAGATGAAAAAGAAAGTGAATTTAAAGAAAAGAAGTTGTTTAGTCAGACTTCCATTCTTTTCCATTTTCAGATGACGCATGTATATTTTGTATTGAAAGACACTGTGGGATTTTGCAATAGCACATGTTCGACCAGAAAGTGCTAAGAAAGTGCTTTTTCCCAAAATGTGAACTTATGGAAACTTACCAAGTTTTCCCACCATATAGTAGCTGTTTGTAATGTAGGAGGATCTAGGTTTTCAAATGTGTCTCTGGTACTTAATTAACTTCTATGAAGTTGAGTAAGTCATTTCACTTCCACAGGCTTCAATATACTTTTCTGGAAAATAAGAATCACTGTAAGTCACTATAAGGACTGTTTCAGCTCTAGATACTGTAATTTTAAAAGTGTGATTATACAATGAAGAAGTTGATTTCTGCAAGAAAAGCATGAAAATAGGTCTTATTATAGAATATTTTGTTGTATGGAGAACACAATGTATTCAATAAATTCTTTCAACAACCTAAAGAACAAAATGAGCAGTAAAATATTTGCAAAAGGGTTCAATTTATGATCAGAGTTTGATGGCTTCTTTTTATATTCTACTTTCAGAATATGACTTTTTAAAAAACTTATCAAGAGGATTGAATTTACTCTTCAAGTATCTGTTTCCACTCATTTCCTTCTTTGCTTCCTTCCCCTTCTGCTTGCATAGTGTCTATATCTTTCAATCAATTTTGGGAGCTCACTCTGTTGTGATCATATTTGCTAGTTCTTTTAGTACTGTGGAAAGTAGTTCTTTGGGGCCCCCTGACTTAAATTCATCAAAGGCATATGTGTTTTCTTACTGCTTCCTTATTTATCATGATTCATATCCTTACTAAACACTTTTACTCTATCAAAAGAAGGCTATTCTTTCAAATAAGAGAGCTCTAAGAACAATACATGGCATATAGAAGGCACTTAAAAATTGCGTGTTATCTTCCTTTGGCCCTCCCCCTCCCTCCTTCCTTGTCAGAGAAAATAGTGGCTTTATCCTTTATATTCCTCATTCCTAAAGATCATATCCTTTTTTCTTTTGCATCCTTTTTTCCTTTCTAGAGCTAAAAACAAAACAAAATTAATAATGCTTCCCTCAAATAAAACACAATTTCTTGTTGTATTTAGTCTCACCAGCCTGGCTCATTTTGTATTTGTGTAGAATTGTAGAATTCACATATTCTTTCAGAATTCTTGCCTTTTGTTTCTTTTCTGCAAAATTATCTTCTAGTTTTCTTATTTTTTCATTTAAATCTGCTATTCTTTTTCTAGAGTTTCTAATGCTTTTGAGAAATTATTGTGTGGTCTAAGTCGTTTACTCTATGGTGATCTGCTTTGAGAATTTTGATTTCTGACCTAATTTCTCTCTTAATAGCTTCTTTTAAAAATTTTACTTCACATTGATGCATTATTAAACGATTTGGTAATATTTCAGATTCTCTTTGTATTTTTCAGAATTCTCTTTTACACTATTAGTTCAATGTGTTATGGCTTTTAAAAATTTACTCATTTTTCCTTCAGGTTTCAATTTAGACCTAGTTTTTTTCTCTTGTATTGTTTTATCTTTCAGTCACTTTCTTGTATTCCCAATATCTTGTCTCTAGCTTCTTCGCTCTTGGTCCTATTTCATTTTACTGATTTCTCTGACATAGACTCCTGAGAAGGGGTTATTTTTAGCCTATTTTGGTTATAGAGTAAGGAGGTCTTGTTGATCTTTTGACCAGATTAAACTCCATAAGGAAAGTCCCTGACCTTAACTAGGTCTCCAGTTTCCATTTTCTGAAGTATGGAAATCCCAATACCACTCCCTCATCTTTTCCCTTCATGTAGCTGGATAAAAATAACAGTTTCTACCTTTTATGAAATATATGTTTTGGTATTTGATCAGACTGAATCATAGGAGAAACAGGCAGGGGTTCCCATATTTGGATCTTGAAGGACAAAACTAGAAAATTATTTTCACAAGCTGCACCAAGAATATGGGTTTAGATAAGCAACTTGACAATGATAAGCCATCTAGTAAATGTCACAAGTAAGATTTAAGGATAAGAAAACTGAAACAGCAGGACAGGGTCAGGTTGTAAAGACTTTAAAAAACAAAAAGGGATATTTAGAATTCATCCTGGAATTAATAGGAAATCACTATAGATTTTTGAGTAGAAAAGTGCTATAAAATGATTTCTTTTACATGATGGTTCAAAATAAATGACTTTCATAAGAAAAGTCAGGTTTTCTTCTTGTAGCTACCCACATGATAATACAAGAGCTACTTAAAAGGTATCCACTTTTAGGCAGTGCTTTAAGATTTACAAAGCATTTTTCTCATAGCAACATAATTATTATAAGTATTATTAACTCCACTTATAGATGAGGAAAAACAAGATTCAGAGAGGTTAAATTACTTGCCCATTGTCACAAAGCTTATAAAGGTTAAAACTGAATCTCTAATCCAAGTTTCTACACTCTAAGTCAAGTGTTTTTTTCCCTAGCTGCTGTGAAAATTTGGGTCACTCAGCCAAATGTTTCTTGATTTCTTTTTGGTGGGGGGCGGGGAGTTGATTTCAATTGACTGTTTTGGCTCACTTTTAAAATTCATCAGGTGGCTCTAGGAACCTGACCTGGGCTAAAGAACTTAAAAATTAACTCTACAACTTAAATAACAACAATAACATCAAAATGCTTGAGTCACTTTTGTTCTGTTTCAGATAATTGACTATCCCAACTCAGATTTATATCGGTTCACAAAAGTGATATCTCAGTAATGTGGGGATACAGGGCATAGTATGAGAAATGATGATTCACTGTGACCTTCAGTGGTATTACCAGCCCCCCAAAGCCCCATTACCCCCTTCTCTCAGTACTGTAAATCACTTGTTCCTTGGGCCAAGATGAAATTTCAGATAGGACTAAGCATATAAACCTGCTACTTTTTATAGTTAAGGTAGTGTGACAAAGACTGAGTGAGTTGTACAGTGGCTAGCCTGTGAAGGGGATAGGTAGTGGTGATATGGGGGTACAGGTTTCCCCTAGATACCCCAAACTCCAAAAGTGTTCTAGGTCAAAGGGGACATGAGAAATTCCCTTCTAGGAGCATCTCACTCCTATTTGGACTTTCCCCTACATCTTCAATTAATATAGATATGCACTTCCTGTTTCCACTCTAATTAGCATTGAGTGGTACCTAATCTATTCATCCTCTGAATTCTACAGACCATTCCTTATCCCCCCCCAACCTCTATGGATTACCTCATTCCTAATTCACCCCATCCCCCTTTTTCTTATCCTGTAACTGCCATTGTGAAAGAGGCATAAATTCCGCCCACCCCATCTCCTTGAGGAGGCAATGCAAGATGTCTCCCTGGCCATTTGACTTGACTTCCAAATTAATAAATTTCTCTTTTTATTTTTAAGCCAAGTTTTGGAGTCTTGCATTCTTGCAAAGGGTACCTGTCCAGAACCTAGGGTTCTTTTACCCCAAAGCTCTCCCACGAAAGCGGTTCAACAGGTGGAGCAGGAGATAAATAAAATGCATAATAGGGAATGAAGATAGACACTGGATACCTCATCATACTACTCTTTTTGTTATAGGGGTGCAAATGGTGAACCCCTGGGTTCAGGTAGGAAACCTTTCTCAGGACTGAGAGGACTCCAAACTTAGCTTAAAAGTAAAAAGAAAGATTTATTAGTAAGAAAGGATCAATAGCCATCGAGACAGCATGAGTGGAACAACTCTGGGGGGGTTGCCCTCCACAACATGACAGGGCAGCAGGATTGGAGCAAATGTCAGGGGTTGCTCCCCAGATGCCCCAGTTCTGGGATTTTTATATTCTTTCCAGTAGTGTGGACATGACTCCTTGTACTCAGGCATTAGGTGGGTGGGGAGGGTCTGTCCGGGATCCTCAGGGTAGGTAAGAGGTGTATCTCCTTTGTCTATCTCAACCTAAAGGAAGGCCAAGGATAATAGTCTTTGCCTGGGGAGTCACCAGGGCAGGAAGGGGGAAGGGAATTTCCCTGTTCACAGCCTGCCTGAGTTAAGGGGTACAGGGTCCCAGCCATCTCTGCACAGTGCCCATGTCACCTTTCACTTTCCTTTTCCTCAAGTTCTCAGAAAGTGAATGGAAAATTCTGTGACATTTGAACAGATTGAATTCTAAAATATCTAGAAACCTAGTCTACAGAGTGATAAAGGCACTACAGTTTTGATGATGACTATTGTTGACTATACAACCCAAAACCCAGTCAAGTGCTCCTACTATCATATCCCATTGTCTCATCCCTCAGGAAAGAATAATACAGTGGGGAATGTTTCCTAAAATGTTGTGTTTTTTAAAAAGAAAAAAAACATTGAAGAAAATTCTTGGGCATGTTCCTTTCTTTAAACATTTCACCTCAAACTCAGTGATAGCAAGACAAATGGCACAGTCCAGATCACAGTCATCTCTGTGCCCTACCCCTCCTCCACCAAGAAATCTCAGTCATAGAATTTGAATGGAACTAAAGCCTATTAGAGCAATAATCATTATCATCAAAATAGTGTGCCTTTATCATTCTATAGACCCGGTTTCTAAATAATTTTGCTTAAAATTGAATGCCAAAGATTTCTGAAGGTTTCAAAGCTTTTGCTTTTTTTCAGATTGAGAGGCAGCATTGTCAGTCATTTCAAATGTCAGGCTTCGAGGTCAAAGAGGTGGGCAAGAGGGGAATGTAAATCTTTCTACCCTGCCCTGAAAGGTGGCCTTATGCCAACTGGTGACATAAGTGAAAAAAAAAACAAGCAATAAAGTGGAATAACAAACATTAAAAATAACTTCCCATAGAAACATAGCAAAGAGGATAAAAAGAACAAAAGAAAATGTATCTAAAGAAGCAAACTGATGCTTTTGTCATAAATATGAAAAAAATCATAAAATAGGGAATACATAGGAGGAAATGAGTAGGTACTTCTTAAAATTCTTGGGAATGAATATCCTAGATTTTCATTTTTTATTTCTTTGTGAGGAGCTAGATAGACTATAGAAGGTATGTCTATCCAGTGCTACCATTTTGGCTAAGTTGACTAATTCAATAAAATGTTTCCTATGTCTGTGAGAAATAGATCTTCCCAGTTAGCCATGGGTATGAAGGCTATTCCTTTGCAGCAAATGAAGTGGAGAGTGACCTGATTCCCTATGAATTACAAAACACTGTTGTGCAATGCTTTGGCTTGAATTATCCAGGTAATTGGGCAGTACTCCTTTCCATTTTGGCTATATAAGCCAGACATTAGCTGGCTAATTAAATAAGGTCCCTGTAAGAGAGAAAGACAAGCAGGAACACTTTTCATTAGAATGCCCCAAAGGCAGAAAATAAAGAGGCCACCAATGACTCTTTTAAGTCATTATTTCAGGACTCCGGAGCCAAACCCTTCCTACTGCAATTTATTCACTTCAGCAGAATGACTTGAGAGCTAATTAACTTACATTTGTCAAGTACTTAGATCTTGGGATGACAATTATAATGTGAGGGCAAGGGATAGCTTCCATAGAAAAGCGCTGAAGATGGATGTGAGCAGAGGGCAATCAGTGTTGCCCACTGGCCTCTCAGAGGATTTTACTAGTTGTGCTGCGTATGTATTCTGATGGCTGAATAAGAACTTCTCAGAACCAATTATCCATGACCAATGTTTGATCTTTCCATCAGAACACCCTATCCAAGAGATAGCAGGCTATAGTGCAGAATAGGAGATAGACTGATGGATTAAGTCAAGAAGACATGGGTTCAACTCTGATTTCTATTGGCCAAATAGACATGGACAAGTCATAATACCTGATCGTCCTTTAATGTGCAAATCTATAAAATGGGGGAAAGCACTAGATTTGGAGTTACAAATGTTTTGGCTCAAATCCTGTCTGTCATTTACCAACTGGACCTCGGTTTCCTCAACTATAAAATGAGGAAGCTGTTACAGATGATCTCTGAGATTTCATTGAGCTCTAATGATCCTATGAGCCCTGCATGAGAAATGTAATGTGCGGCACTGCTAGGAGGCTTAGATGAGGAAATATGTGTAAGGGGATTTGCAAACTTTAAAGTACAACATAAATGTCAATGATTATTATGAACTCTGTCCTTTAGTGGAAAGTTGAAGGGTAGAGTACATCCCTGGAAGAGACTCAGGTCACTTATTTTGTCAAGGTATTACTGATTTACTGATGAAAGGTATCAAGTAGCTTTATTATAAATACAGTAAACTAAAACTGACTAAGCATTCTTCAACATGGCAAGTATCAGAAGTCTTAAGTAGACTGAGCTGTTTTCCCCATCCTGCAATGCACCTGCTGCCAAATTAAAAAAGATGCTATATAACATTGAACCTGACAGGACGGAGACACTGTTGTCCCAGAAGCTACTTAGAAGTGAAAGGAAGGCTTAACTCTGAACCCCAAGTCCAGACTTAGGAGAATGGTATAGAGAAATTCCTTAAAAAGAGGGAAGAAACAAAATGTGGCACAGTCAGAATTTCATCAACCAAGTACAAGATGAACTCAGAAAACTTGTTAGATTGGCAACGACAGACTGTAGGATAAACTGCATGACAGGTAAAGCTCTTTGTTGAAAAAGGAGTCTGAACAACTCTAAATGCCCCACCAAGCTGACATGATAGCTACCTTCAAAATATTTGAAGGGCTGTCATGTAGAAAAGGGAATCATCTTGTTCTGCCCATAGGGCACAAATAGGAGGAATGGGTGGAAGTTGCAGTGAAGCAAATTTAGGCGTGATGAAAGGGAAAATGTTCTAAAAATGACAGGCAGCAAGGACACAGTAGAAAGAGCAATGGATTTTAAGTCAGGGGACTTGCTCTCAAATCCCATCTCTGTCACTTAACTACCTGGGTGACCTTGGGCAAATCACTTAGATTCTCTAGGTCCCATTTTCCATATCTGTAAAATGAGGGAGTAGACCACATGGTTTCTCAGGTTCCTTCTACCTTTAAATCTTAGATTTTAGAGTGGTCTGAGAGGGAATGAACTGTCTTAGAAGATCGCAGGATAATAAATTTAGAGCCAGAAGGGAAATCTAGTCCAACTCTCCTACTTTACAGATAAAGAAATTGGGACGCAGAAAAACCAAGTAACTCACTTAAGGATACACAGGTAGGAAGTATCAGAGGCATGATAGTGGTTTCCTCTTCACTTCAGGTCTCCACTAAAGATGGATGGCAACTTCACGGGGATATGTATAGGGAATTCTTGTTTATTCACACATTTGTTATTTGGGTTTGGGTAGGACCAGGTGGGAAGACTGAGATGTCTTCTCACTGGGCGTTCTAAAATTCTGTTACACCCTTTCCAGTGAAAGGAGGACAAAAACAACAGAAGTAGTCAGAGCAGGATCTAATTTCCAGCTTCTAGACTGAATTCTGACGGAAAAAAAGATGACTTCAATATAAACACCAGCCTCCAAACATTCTGCCTTTTAGCCATCCCTCTCTCACCAAACACACACTAGCACACTCAATCTGACACCTTTCACCAAAGCCATTATCATCCCTGCCAGAGGCACAGCTCCAATGTCAGCACTCTCTTAGCACATGTTCAATATTGGGACGAAATGTAGCACTCACAAGTATTGAACATTTAACACAAGAGGGTTTGTTTTGTCCTAACACAAGGACATGCAACAAATTCATGGTGGAACTTAGCTTTTCTGTATACAGCTCCCCTCTGCTCATCATGGAAATGAATATAGTCAGCAGGTCAAGGTGAGGTGGCTCTTCTGGGGTTTCAGAATCCACCAAGTCTAAGGACTCTGGGATTCCTCGTGGACAGGACTTTTATGCCCTTTGTTGACCAAGAAGTTGCCTCACGGAAGTGTGGATCAATCAGGTCCCAAGGGTGACTTTGTCAAGTGGAGCAAGGAAAAGGAAGCTCATTAAGGGAAAGTGGGGCAAAGAACACAACCAATCAGTACCCGGTCTCAGACTAGTCTTTTAGATTTAACAAGGATTACTGTGGCCTCCAATGTTTTTTAGGGCATATCTGGTATATTTCACCCCCTCACCCCAGATTCTCCAGTAACTTTAAGGAAGGTGGGGTATCTCTCTCATCTCTACCATTGGCTCAAACTCCCACCAATTTTGTTCCCCAGTTTAAGAAGTCTGCTATATCTTAGTCCCATTTAGCTATCCTGTGGTTAGTAACAAGAATACAACTCTCCTCAATAACTATGGGAAGAGCTCAATCACTCCTCATTTCCCACCCAGTGTCTGGGGAGGATATTGGATTAGGTTCACAGCTTTCCTCAGTTCTTATATAGCATCTTTCCATCCAGTTCTAGATGCAAAGCCCTTCCTATCCTTGCATTCTGGCACCCCAGATTTTCAGGGTTTCCCTGATGGGCTGGCAGCAATATCTATCCTAGCATCCTGGCTCCAAGATCTCTATGGCTCAAAATCCCATGAACTAGAAAGCATGAATGAAACAAACCAAAACCCTGAGCATGATTCTCAGGGCTTAAAAGGAATGTAGACTTTCTTCAACACCAGCTTAGTGCATGGTGCCTATATTTTGAGTAAATAGAATTTCATCCCTTAGATCAGTGATGGGCAAACTTTTTAAAGAGGGGGCCAAAGGAAAAGAAATGCTCATATGTCAGTCTGTTTCTAAGGCAACTCTTTTGAAGTTTCATTGTATTGTATCCTACTCATTGTATTCCTCAGATTAGGAATAATGTCAACTAGTAGGATAGAACATTTCAGGGGACCACATCTGGCCTGTGAGCTGTAGTTTGCCCATCACTGCCCTAGATGATACTGAAAAGAGAGGGAGCAAGACTGTCCCAATTTGGTAGTTTTAAAAATGTATCCAGTTCTAGCTATACAATTGTAAGAAAGAGGTCGCTCCTCTGTGTAGGAGAGGAATACACAATGTCTTCTACTAGAAGCAGATCCCAGCTGTCTTCAGCATAGGAGCTCCTATCTTAGATGATCTAAGCATGAACAGAATCCCATTATATAAATAAAGTCTCCTCATTTATGAGGGGTGGGGGGAAGCTGCATCAGGGAAGCACTGGTTCAGTCACAATCTCTCTCAAGATATTTTTCTCTAAGCAATACTTGTCCAAAACAGAGTTTCATGTCAGTCCAATCCAATGCAACAAACACTTGTTGAAAACTATGTATAAAACATATAGGTACATAAAGCAAGACAAAAATAAAAGATCCCTGCCCAACAGGAGCTAACCTGCAATGAGTCAGGGAGCTAGGCTACTTATACAAAGAACCATTTTACAAAGTAGAATGGCAGAAATGCCTAAGAGAAGTATAAACAAGATAATGAGAATAAAGGGAAAAATTACTGAAAATTCTTGAGAAGGGATATTTCAGAGCTAATGAATCATAAGAGAGAGAGAGAGAGAGAGAGAGAGAGAAAGAGAGAGAGAGAGATAGTACACATGGACATTACTCTGTCCTTTTCTATTCTACTACATAATACCCTTGTTTCTCTTTTTAAAAAGTCAAGACCTCCTCTTGATAATAATCAAACAAACCTGCAAAATAAGAATACCCTGAATCAACTCCCTAGCATTAAGCAAAATATAGGAATAAAAATTAGACTTGTGATTTAATACCTTCCTCCGTTATAAGTACCTTCTCTGGAACCAGAAATCTTATAAAGTTGCCAAGAGCACTGTGAGCTTAAATGACCTGCCCAAGTTCGCACAGCCAGTATCTATCTGAGGTAGGACTTGAACCCTGATCTTCCTAACTCTGATGTTGTCTCTATCCACCAAGCCTCTTAAATAAAATAGCTAATTTAATGAGTCAAAACCCAACCAACAAGAAGTGCGTTTTCTTGGAGTCCTTGGTATTCTACATTATTTTTCAACATTCTTCTCACTTTCTATTGATGGACTTCAATTAGAAATGGTCCTAGAACAAGTCTCTATCCCACTGTTATTTTTTTTATTTAAATTTATTTATTTAGAATATTTTTCCATGGTTTCATGATTCATGTTCTTTCCTTCCCCTCTTTCCTCCTCCCTCCCTGAGCTGACAAGCAAATCCACTGGGTTATACATGTATCATCGTTCAAAACCTATTTCCATATTATTCGTATTTGTAATAAAGTGATCTTTTAGAGCCCAAACCCCAATCATATCCCCATCGAACCAAATGATTGATTATATGTTTTTCTTCTGCGTTTCTGCTCCCACAGTTCTTTCTCTGAAAATGGATAGTTTTCTTTCTCATAAGTTCCTCTGGATTGTCCTGAGTCATTGCATTGCTGTTAGTAGAGAAGTCCATTACATTCAATTATACCATAATTTATCAGTCTCTGTGTACACAGTTCTCCTGGTTCTGCTCCTTTCACTCTGCATCAATTCCTGCAGGTCTTTCCAGTTCACATAGAAATTCTCCAGTTCATCATTCCTTTCAGCACAATAGTATTCCATTACCATCAGATACTGAATTTGTTCAGCCATTCCCCAATCGAGGGATACCCCTTCATTTTCTAATTTTTGCCACCACAAAGAGCACAGCTATGAATATTTTTGTACACATATTTTCCCTATTATCTCTTTGGGGTACAAAGCCAATAGTGGTATGGCTGGATTAAAGGGCAGGCATTCTTTTAAAGCCCTCTGTACATAATTCCAGAATGCCTTCCAGAATGGTTGGACCAATTCACAACTCCTCAGCAGTATATTAGTGTCCCAATATTGCCACATCCCCTCCAACATTTATTATTTTCTTTTGCTGTCATATTGGACAGTCTGCTAGGTGTGAAGTGGTACCTCAGAGATGTTTTTATTTGATTTCTCTAATCAAGAGGGATTTAGAACACTTTTTCATGTGCTTATTGATAGTCTTGATTTCTTCATGTGAAAACTGCCTATTCATATCCCTTGACTATTTGTTGACTGCAGAATGGCTTCTATCCCACTATTATTATTCCATGTTTAATGGTTAGTCAACATTGCACAGATGAATAAAATGATTACCTTTTGTAATGCAATAAAAGTATTGGAATATAGACTTGTAATTGTTATTCAGACTCTTTTATGAAGAAGAATAAATATATCCCTTTAAAGGATCATGTATCGGTAGAAAGGAAGAAATGGTCACTTCTAGTTCAATGCCTACTTCTTTGATCTATTCTTCTTTATATTTATGAAAATATTTAAAGATATAAATATTCTCTTAAGTAGTACTTTGGCTGCATGCAAAAAAATTGGTATGTTGTCTCATTGCTATAATTATCTTTAAAGTGTTCATTATTTCTATGATTTATTTTTTAATCCACCCATCCTTTAAGATTAAGTAGTTTCCAATTAATTTCTAATTTTTAACTCAAAGGCCATCTATTAAATATAATCTTATTGCATTATGATTGGAAAAAGATAGCTTTAACATTTCTGCTTTTCTGCATTTGTTTATGAGGCTTTATAGCCTAATACTTGGTCTATTTTTGTGAAAGAACTATACATAGCAGAGAAATAATTATACTCCCTTATATGATTATTTAATATTCTTCAGAGGACTATCATGGGTAACTTTTCTAAAATGCTATTCAGGTCTTTCATTTTTTTTTGTTTATATTTGGTTAGATTTTCAAGGTCTGAAAGAAATCAAGTAAAGTACCCCCACTATTATAATTTTATTATGTATTTCTCCCTGATACTCACTTAACTTTTCCTTTAAGTATTTAAATGCTATGTCATTTGAGATATATATGAATAGTATAGATATTAATTCATTGTCTCTGAAACCTTTAACCAAATATGTTTTTCTCTGTTGCTCTTAATTGAGTCTGTTATTGCTGTTATTTCGTCTGAGATCTTTTTTTTTTTTCACCTTCAATGGAGGCATAAGACATTCTGTTCCATCCTCTTATTTTGACTGTGTGTATATATGATTCAAGTCTGTTTTTTGCATACAAAAGATTTTTGAATTCTGATCTTCAATCCATTCTACTATCATCTTCTATTTTTTAATGAGTTCATCCCATTCATATTCAGAGTTATAGTTACTAATTGGGTATTTCTCTCTGATCCATTCTCCTGTTCTTTTCCTTTTCTTTGTTTCCCTAACCTAGTAAGAAACTGTTTTGCTTCTGATTAACCTCTCTCTTCATCTACTCTCCCTTTTATTCCCTTCCTTTTCTGTAATTACTTTGCTTCTTATTTCCCTTTTCAGTGAATTTTTTTCTCTTGTTTTGTTTGGGGAGTAAGATCGGCAGACTAATGGGAGGTTTTGTTTTTCTTGACTTTACATGTTTGTGACAGGGATTTTGTTGTCGGTGTTGTTTTTGATTTCTCAATGTGAGAGAAGGAGGAACAGGGACATGAGGAGAGACTTCATAGCTGAAAATTAAATAAAGTTCAATTTTAAAAATTAGAAAAACTTTCCAGAGAAGGAAGTTGTCAAATGATTTATTCCCACTTGATTATCTTTACATTCCTTTTTTCCCCTAGTCCTAAAGCCTGCAGAAAGAAAGAATCTAAGGAAACGTATAATTTAAGAAGTAGATCAGATGTTGAAGTTGGTGAACTTTTACGACCTTAAATGTCATATTTTCAGACTTTTAATTCAACAGTTATTTGTTGTCCTTGACAATTATTGATATCTACTTTATGATGCATACATTTTTCTTTTATCTAGTCAGATCCTCCAAATACTGCAAAACTTTTAAGTGCACAAACCATATGGTTCAATCAATTGTTCTGCCCAAATTCCTATAAAGCCATCTCTACTTATTATCTTTTCAAGACTAACAGGGATTTTCATACATACATATATATATACATATATTTGAATATATGAAATATATATACTCCAATGACAGTAGTATAAAAGCCAATGGGAAGCGAAATGACACAGTGAATAGAGTGGATAGAGTATGGAGCCCACAGTTAGGAAGACTCACCTTTCTGAGTGCAAATCCTGCCTTATAAGCTTACTATGTGACACTGGATAAATCATTTAAATGTGTTTGCCTTAGTTTCCTTATTGGTCAGATGAGCTAGAGAAGGAAATGGCAAATAAATCACTCCAGTATCTCTGCCAAGAACAATCATGAAGAGTCAGATGCAACTGAAAATCACTGAACAACAAAAATGGCAGTAGACAGAGAAACATGTAAAGGGAGAAAGAAGAGTCATGAGACAAAGAATTATACACATTAAATTTTCCTTTAATATCACCTATAAATATGACCTTGCTGTCCTTTATAGCTTTAGTAGAGATAATTAGTGGGAAAGGACTTTTCCCCCAGGGTATTGGTATTTAAGAATCATGATAGAGACATTAGTGCACCTTGATGCATAGTCCTACAGTAGAAAGTGACCCTAAGCCACCATCTCCAAGGTTTTGATATTGAGGCACCCAGCTCACCTACGGCCCAATTTGCCTTCTCTTCCTTACTTTCCCCCTATGTGGACTAGGTCCTCACCTGGCACAACTGCACATTCAGATTCGGACTATCTTTTATACTATAGTCACTGTGTTCTCCTTCCCTTTAACTAATTTTTATTCCAGGTACAGTGACCACTAATAATAGTTCTGAGAGTGCTATCAAGTCACAAAACAGCTTAGTAAAAGGGACATTTTTCATTTGCAAAAGAATTAATATACCAGCAAATATAATGTCAACAGGGTCCATTGGGAACAATTTCTAGTACAAAAAAAGAAGGTAATTAGCTAAGATACATATACTTATTAATTCATTATTCAGAAAAAAGATGAGTCAGTTTAAGACCTAAAGGAAGGTTTTTAGACAATCATCACTGTGAAAGATTTAAAAAGTCAACCAATCTAGCCTGTATATTTTACAGGTAAGAAAACTAAGCCATGAGATGTTTGATTTGCTTAAGAGATCTCAGACTAGTAAACAGCAAAGCTATTATTTGAAATTGAGTCTTTAGTTGTCAAGGCCAGAGTTCTTTCTGTACTACCATACTGACACCTTAGGAAAACAATGATAAACCAACAGTTCTGGATGCAAGGGAAATGAAGAAACTCAGTTTCAGTCAAAATAATCTCAGTATGGTTCAGGGAAATGGCTAACAAATTTCCAAAAGAATTTGAAAATCAGTTTGGGGACAAACTTTAAGGAAATAAAATTTATTCAGTATTCCTCTTTTCCTTGCATAGTGGCACAATTTGTCAACTGAAGCCATGAAGGAAAGGAAATTCTCTTAAGAGGAGATGAACATTGCTGAGAATTTTCACAATTTTGTTGGTATTTGGACATAAGAAAAGGTTACTCCAATCTCCTTACACACAAAAGACACACATGCACATATACACATGTGCACACATACACACATGTATAGGATAAAGAGAAAAACAAGAGAAAAATTAAACATGTATAGGATAAAGAGGAAAAACAAGAGAAAAATTAAATTACAAATGAAGATGTTATTCTTGGTGAAATTAAAGAATAGTGATTAAAAAACAGCAAAAACAACAGCATAGAGCCACGATAGTAGAGTAAAAATGAGGACTCACCTAAACTCTCTCAAATTCCCCATCAAAAACTGTTTAAATAATACCTCAAAATGATTTCCATAGTAGCAGAACCAACAAAAGGTTGGGACAAAATAACTTTCCACTGAAGAAAACTAGAAAAGGTCAAAAGGTTTGTTTTACTGGAGTGACAATAGAGCACAGTCTAGAAAAGGCTATGCCCAGCAATCCAGCAATAAGCCTTGGAACTAATTGAATGACCAGAGGTGGAGATTCCAGAGCTCTCAACCCACAGATGGTAAAGGGGTCAGACAAGTGATCAGGAGATTATGTGAGACCCTTTCTTGGGTCTGGTAATAGGACTCTATTGATTTGTTTTTATGTAATTCTAGATCTCAGTCACAGGGTAAGGAGGAGCACCAGGAGGAGGAAGGGACTCTGAATATAATTGTAGGAGAAGAAAGTGTTCTTGTGATTACCCACAGGTCAGAGAAAAAGGTTAAGAGAACAGTGACCACACCTCTCCTTAGATCATACCATCTTGGAGAAACTGAAAGCTCGCATAAATCAAGTACTAGCTCTGAGGCATAGCTGCACAAAAAACTGAAACTTGAGACAGTTGTCCCCTCCATTCCAGGAGCAGAGTCCAACTTTCGCATAAGGTTAAAAATCAATAAATAGACTGGAGAAATTAGAAACAACAATAAAAGAACTTGACTATAGAATGTGACTTTAGAATGTTGCTATGATAAGAGGAAGATCAAAACACAAACTCAGAAGATGACAACAATTTCAAAACAGCTACATGCCAAGCATTAAAGAAAAATGTGAATTAGTCTCAGCCCCCCCCAAAAAAAATAATTCCTGGAAGCATTCCAAAAGTATTTTTAAAATCAGAGAGGCAGAGGGGAAATCACCAGCTTGGTAAAAAAAAAAAGACACAAAAAGTCCAGAAGAAAATAACACTTTAAAAAACAGAATTGTCCAAATGGATAAAGATATTTAAAAATTTACTGAAGAAAAGACTTGTTAAAAAGTAAAACTAGTCAAATAGAAAAGGAGATATGAATCTGACTGAAGAAAATAATGCATTAAAAAGTAGAATTGGGCAATGAGAAGATAATGACCCTATGAGACATCAAGAAAAAATTAAATAAAATCAAAAGAATGAAAATATAGAAAAAATATAAAATATCTCATTGAAAAAACAACTGATCTGGAAAACAGATTAAAGAGAGCTACTTTAAGAATTATTAAAAAGAAGAGGTTAGATATCATACTTCAAGAAGTTATTGAGAAAAACTGCCCTAATATACTAGAACCAAGGAGTAAAATAGAAATTGAGAGAATTCACTGATCACTACCTGAAAGAAATCCCAAAATGAAAACTGCTAGGAATTTCAGAGCCAAATTTCAGAGCTCCCAAATCAAAGAGAAAATATTGCAGATAGTTGGGGGAGATGGGGAAGACACTCCAAATATTTACCACAACTTGTTCAGCCAAATTTATATGATTGTGTGTTGTGCTATAAGAAATGACAGGCAGAATGCTTTCAGAAAAACTTGGAAAGACTTACAGGAACTGACACAAAGTGATACTAGTAGAACCAAGAAAATATTGTACATAGTAACAGCAATATGGTTTGGTAATCAACTTGAATGACAGCTATTCTCAGCAATATAATGATCTAAAACAATTCCAAAGGACTCATGATGAAAAATGCTATCCACCTCCAGAGAGACAATTAATGGGGTTTGAATATAGATAAAAGAGTCATTTTTTAAATTTTCCTTTTCTTTCCTTTGACCTGTGTTTTGTTTTACAAGAAAACTAATGTGGAAATGTTTTGCATAATTTGCACATGTGTAATCTATATCAATCTATATCATGTGTAATTTGCACATGTGTAATCTATATCAAATTGCTTGCTTTCTCAATTAGGGAGAAAGGAAAGAAATTGAGAGAATTTGACATTCAAATTTTAAAAAAGCAAATGTAAACATTGTTTTTGCATGGAATTAGAAAATAAAATATAAAAATGTAATTGGGAAATATTTAAGAAAATAAATAAAATATAATAAAGCATAGATAAAAAAAGAAGTAGCAAAACATTTTAGGAGAAAAGTTAGAAAAGGTCAAGTCACAGGTGTACTATTCAAGGGGGCAATTTCATAACGAACTGTAATTACAGTATTCTAGAGCTAGACAGGACTTCAAAGATCACTTAATCTAATCCCCTCATTTTTATTTTTATTTTTTATAGGTAAAGGTTAAGTGACTTGCATAAGGCTATAAGTGATAAAGTTATAGATCTTAGGATTTGAATGCATGTATTTAGGTTCAAATTCCATCTATTTTCTACTATCCTACAGCACAATGATCTGTAGGTTCATTTCTACATTGGATACTAAGAATATTCTCTTATTTATAGGAGCAATTAAGTGACTTTCAATTTGATATAATGGTGTGATATATGATATAATATGACATGGTATGATATGATATGATACAATATAACACAAAACATTGATTAAGTGTCTACAATATACCAAACATAATATTAAGATCTGGATGTGGTAAACATAATAAATATCTGCACATAGTAAGCACTTAATAAATTTGTATTATATTAAACTGGGTTAGACTGGACTAAGGATCCAGAATTATTATTTTAAGTGCTCAGATCTTCAAATAAACAGATACTATACTACAAAAACAGAGTCCGTTGGCGTGAGATGCCCAGTTGGGGGAAGTTGCCCAGAACAGAGTCCATTGGCGTGAGATGGTTGCGGCCCTCTGCTTCTCTGGGAGTCAATAGGAATAATAATAATAATAATAATAATAATAATAATAAATACTACAAAAATATTAATCTTAGTGAGGCATTTTCCCTTTGCCATTCCTTGGTATCTCTCCCCATTCAGTTCAATCAGTCCTGTCCTCATATTTTATATTCCTATGGTTTCCTATGTAGAATACCCACTTAAAGTTAAAAAATTCCCTTTTATCCTATATATCTTCTCCATAGTTGCTTTTTATCTTCTTCAGGGAAATTTGATTCCCACCAGAAGATACCACATCCTTGGCAACACTCTCTGAGAAGAGATATCCCTTTCTTATGAATCCTTATAGTCTTGGACTGTAAATGAGGCTCTCCTAGAACTTGAAATATATTATGAAGAAACAATCATCAAAACTCTTTGGTAAGGGTTTAAAGAATGGAAATGGAAAAATGAATCAATTGAACAAACAATAAGAGAGAACCAAAAACCTTCAAAATTTTAAGTAGTGCTCAATAAATCTAAAAACACAAAAGACATAGGGCAAATTTTTTTTTTATTTGACAAAAAACTTCTGGGAAAAATGAAAAGCAGTTTGATAGGAATTAAATTCAGGACAATTTCTTATCTGATCATGAGGCCTAAATGTATGTTTGACCCAAATATGAAAGTCATCCCAAATATTTAAAATACTTAGACTGATCTGTTGGCATCAAAAATTTGAGGAGACTTTCTTTCCAGAGTAATCTGGAGGTCATGTAAGATGCTTTGACATTTCCTGAAGGCAATTTACCTGAATAATAGCAATAATAGCTAATATTTCCATAGTACATTAAGGTACTTTACATATATGATCTTATTTGATCCTCCCAACAAATCCTTCAGATAGATACTATTTTATCCCCATTTTATAGATAGGAAAACTGATGTTAAGAAAAGTTATGTGACTTCTCTAACTAGTCAGTGTCAGAGATAGGATTCAAACTCAGGTCTTACTAGCTCCAAGTTCAACATTCTATCCACTGTCCCACTTTATTGAACTTTCCTCCTTTTCAGCTTTGGACCCAATTCATATTCAATCTTTATCCCAGGTATAAACACTAATGAACCCACTCTATAGTGATCATATTTTGACATACATTTGTATATGCATATATAT
>NC_058130.1:506934953-507023585 GCF_016433145.1 Gracilinanus agilis
AGCAGTAGTAGCAGTAGTAGCAGTAGTAGCAGTAGTAGCAGTAGTAGCAGTAGTAGCAGTAGTAGTAGTAGTGGTAGTAGTAGTAGTAGTAGTAGTAGTAGTAGTAGTAGTAGTAGTAGTAGTAGTAGTAGTAGTAGTACTAGTAGTACTAGTAGTAGTAGTAGAAGTAGTAGTAGTAGCAGTAGTAATAGTAGTGTCTGCTTGGAAAAGTACAGGGCCTTCCTTCATGACACATCTTCCTGCTAAGACTGATTGAATAACTATTGGGTAGATTTTGGAGGGAATTTTTAGCTCCCTTTTCCCTCATAACAATATTTTCTTTAGCCTACTTTGCAGCACACTTTTCACATTTTCCCATTAGTTTTATGGCCTTTTTTCTCCATAAGGTTGCTTGACATCCATGACAGGGTTGGATGTTTCTCTCAATTCTTACTTATTATTTTAGCCATATCTCCATAGAAAAGGTTAGGATTCTCTCTTTTGATTTTTGGACAATACTCAGAATAGACAAAGAAAAAAAGCCAAAAGGAACATCTTTGGGGACACGGAGTTCCTTGAACTTCTTTTTCATTTTCCTTTAGATAGTATGTAGGTTTAGTCTCCAAGGTCCCTTCTAATGATGAGATTCTATACTTCTGTGAAGTGTGTGCCTGAGATCGACTGTCTGCCTAAAGTCTAAAGGGCATCCTATATCACTGATCAACTCTTTCTGATTCTTGCTTATGTAATCTAATCTACTGATCAACTTTTTTTAACCTCATCCAAATAATTTTGGGGATTACCAACCAACAAGCATTTATTAATTACTTCCTGTGTGCCAGCTACAATATTAGGAACTGGTAATAAAATCATGAAGAAAGAAACATTTCCTAATCAAAAAGATCTTATATTCTAATAAGATAAAGACATATAAATATAAAGTGAATATATATATATATGTATGTATGTATATACAATGTACTTAAAAGGAAAAGAGTTTAAAAAGGAGTACAATAGAATTTGGGGTGGGAGGAGATAAAAAATCAGGGAAGATTTCATTCATGATATGGGGCTTAAAGGAAGTGAGGGACTCTGAGGCTGAGTCAAAGAGGGAGGACATTCCGCATATGGAAGAGGGTCAGTTCAAGACCATTGTGATGGAAGATGGAGTGCTATGTGTGAGGAACAGAATGAAGTTCAGTTTGACTGAATTGAAGAGAATCAGAGTGGGAGTAATATCCAAGAAGGATGGAAAGATAGACTTGGGTATTAAAAACTGAACAGAAAACTTTATACCTTATTTTAGAGGCAATAGGAAACCATTGGAGCAGGTTGAATAAAGAAACCACATGGTCAGATCTGCTCTTGAGAAAAATACTTGGGCCACATTGTGTGGAATAGACTAGAGAAGTGAGAGACTTAAAGCAAGGAGACTAATTAGAAGGCTATTAAAATTTTCTGAGCAAGGAATGACGACAGTCAGCATTAAAATGATGGCTGTGTGAATAGAAAGAAGCATTTAAATACAAAAAGATACTACAGAGAAAGAAACAAAGTTTGGCAACTGTTTTATATGTGGGATGAGGGAGAGTAAAGAGTCATGGATAATACCAAGAGTTTGAACATGTAAGAATAGAGTGACTATTTTTGGCAGAAACAGGAAAGTTTAGAAGAAGATAAGGTTTAGAGGTGAAAATAAGGAGTTCAAGTTGAGTTTATGATGTTTCTAGAATATCCATCCTGGTAGTTACATTGCCCAATGGAAAGAATACTAGTGCTATAGTTTAATTTCAGCCTTCGAAAGCTTACCTGTTGTGAGATCCTGGACAAGTCACTTTAATAACTTTTGTCTATGTTTTCTCATCTGTAAAATGGGGATAATAATAGCACCTATTTCAAAGGGTTCTTGTAAGGATAAAATAATATTCATAAATATTTGTAACTTGGAAGCACTATATCAATTCTGGATATAATTATCTAGTTTTAAATGTCTTTTAGAGCTTTTGTGATGAACGACTGAATCTGAGAGGAGAAATCAGGACTTAATAATATTGTTTGAGGTTTGAACTATCCTCTTCCTCTTCCTAGACTAGTGTGTTGAAAGTAGAGTATAGAATTAGATAGATTAGACCCTGAAGAACTATGGGACATAATCTTTCTTTTGATGAACTTTCTCTATCCTAGGCTGAACAATGGGAAGTCTCTGTTCATCTTGCTCTAACAGTATCCTGTTCTGTTACATCTTCCAACCACAATTGAATTTCCATGCGCCACTGGCTAAAATCTAGATTACCCTCATTTGTCTTTTTAGTTGTCCCAATTCAAGGTAAGAGACTAGAAGAGATCTACTTGTGAAGTGCTAGGAAAAGAACTTCTCTATATCACAGACTCTGTTCTTGTGGATGTTTCTTCCCCAAATTTGCTCATAAGAAAACCAGACCTCAACTAAACCCAAATCCCTAAAGACTTAAATGTATTTCCTTCAGTCATTGTCAACCATTTAGTCATCCAGCATTTAAGGGTCAACTATGTACTACATATTATGCTAATCAGAGAGGATGCAAAGAAAGGAGAGAAAAAACAATTATTGCCTTTAAGGTGTGAAAGGGAATTTTTAACTCCCTTTGTTTATTTTAACTTAATCAAGTAAGGGTTAATTTTTATAAATGGCAACCACAACAACCTTTTAAACTCATAATTTGTATAAACCCATTTTAATTCTTACAAAGGATTGTACATCGTAATGGAGAATATAACCTATAAATGACTAGGTGTGCACAAGGATATATACAAGATGAAATCTGGACATAGATTTATACCACAGAGTCTGAATTCACAGCAGTTATAAACTTAAAAGTATAATTATAAGATGGCTTTAGTTAATGCCTCAAATTTGAGAGCAAAACTCTAAAAGTGGGCTATGACTAGAACTCCCAGCTCTTTCATAGGGAAAGTCTGTCCCTCTCTCCTGTATGGCTCCCATTAGGAAGAAATAAGTATTTACTAAGTCCATATTATATGCCAGGTAAATGCTAAATGTTTCCATTGCACCCTCTAATCACAAAAGGACACCCATCATTGCTAAGGACAAGGTTGACCACAGATGTTTATGAGAAATAACATGTAAAATCCATCAAATCTAATAGAGTTAGAAGTCAGATTTTGGCAGCAGATAGAGTTCATCCCTTCCTGCTCATTTCTTTTCAGGCTCCTGCTCTTGAGTAAGCTATAAAACACAGAGTCAAAATGAACCTCCCAGCTCATCCATCCAGATTGAGGTCATTTCTCATGGTCTTACGGAGTGGAACTGTTGAAATGGCCAAACCAGCTGCTATTCCTGCCTCTGGTCACTGGTTGTGCTGGGACAACAGCTACCTCTCCCTTCTTACCTCCCCATTCTCCTTGAGAGTCTCCCAAACTCCTGCCATTGCCACGTGAGTGAGATAAAAATATTTCCATGACAACGCTGTTTATCTGAGGGCTGATATTACATTACTTTCTGCTCTTCCCAAAGTAGGAAGAACTATAAATCCTATGAAGTTTCATGATCACCCAGTCATTTGCCAGGCATTGTAACATATAGGGAAACTGGAACGGAAGTTAATCTTAGAGGGGAAAGTATTAGTACTTGAGGAGTCAAAAAAAGGCCTCTTGTAGATTGAATTGCCTTGGAGGAATCCAGAGAAATCAAAAGGAAATGAAGGGAGAAGAGCATTATAATACCGGTATGGTGGAGAGTAGGTAGAAAGGCACAAACAAGAAATAGAATTTCATCTTCAAGAAACTGGAAGTAGGCTAGTAAAGTCAGATTCTAGAGTACAGGGGATAGAGTAATGTATAATAAAGCTGGAAATTTAAGAAATGAAGAATTCTAAATGTCAAGCAAAAGACTATATTTGATCCTGAACATAATAGAAAAACAGTAAAATTTTATTCAGTGGAGGTAAGTGGGATGATGGTGGTGGAGAAGAGTTGACATGGCCAGATATATACTGTAGAAATATCATCTTGATGGTTAATAGAAAATGAATTAAAATAAGGAGGGACTTGAAACAGAGAAACTAAGTAGAAGGCTACTATAGTTGTTCATGTGAGAAGTCATAAAGGGATAAATGAGAGAGAAATTGAAGGACTGAAAAGAGTAACCAAAAATACAGGGTCTTCTAAAGGGTATCAGCTTGATTCATCTGGAAGCTGCTTTTCAAGCATATAAGGGAAAGAATTATAGAAGGGGATAAAGAGAATGTTGGAGAGAACATTATGAAACAGGAGGCTATAGGAATTGAGGAGGATATGGCTGAGCTAAAAAATGATGATGTTCTCCTTGGACCCAGATGTTAGACATTAGAGCAATGGGTAGAAGTTGAAGAGTGGTAGATTTAGGCTTCAGATAATGAAAAAAAAATCTCAAATTCAAAAGGTATCAAAAGCATTAATTAGTTGCATGAATTGATAGTGAATTTACTGTGATTAGAAATCTTCAAGTATGGCTAATCACTTGTTGGAATGCTGTAGAGTGGAAAAAATTCTTATTTACCTATGGGTTCAAGCAGATGGAGTCCTAGGTCTTTTCTGAATCTGAGATTTTGTTATTCAGAAGGCAGTAGATTTTTGCCTCAATTCGAGGAGAATGTCCCTGATAATTAGTTTCCAAAAACTACAACGATCACCTCTGAAGATACTCTACTCCCTATCTACAGAAGATTTCACTTCTTTGAGACACTGTTGAGAGAATTTCTTTTGAGGGAAAGGTTAAATAAGATGATATATCCTTCAGTTCTGTGATTACGTTTTTGTGCATGTGTGTATTTGTTTAGATAGATAGATGCATAATACTATTCTATTCATATCTCTTGGTTTTAAATCACTTTCATTTTTTAAAACCTTTACCTTCCATCTTAGAATCAATACTGTGTGTTGGTTTCAGGGCAGAGGAGTGTTAAGGACTAGACAACAGGGATCAAGTGACTTGTCCAGGGTCACACAGATAGGGAGTGTAGGAGGTCAGATTTGAACCTAGGATTTCCTATCTCTGACTCTTAATCCACTGAGTCACATAGCTGTCCCCTAATCACTTTCATTTTTAACTGTTTCTATGCCTTTTCCTACCCAGGAAAACATTTCCATTAATAGCTAAGTAAAACCAAACTAGCTGTTTGACATTGCATGCAATATTAACCCTGTAATCCTCTGCTCCTGCATAGAAGAGGGAAAAGATACATTAAAAATTATTCTCTGGGATGAAACTTATTTATTATTATTTGTACTTCTAATTAGATTTGGAATCTATACTTATGATATTCTAACATGGATGAAGATATTCAGGGAGTAGTTTTCTTCATCTATCTTATAGTGTCCCAAGAACCTTTTCTTACATTTAGGAGATCTCTTTCAGGAAGAGTCCAAGGCTTTGACTCTCTTAACCCATTCTCACAACTTTGAAATTATTTCCTTTGCACATTTGCTTCTTGGAATCTAGTCCCTCAAAGTGAGAGAAAGAAGTCTTCTGAGCAAAATATGGTGGGGTAGAATGAACTCCTTGAATCTTAGAAAAAGAATAATCAGAGCTGGCATTTATATATTGTTTTAAAGTTTGCAAAGGGCTTTATAATAGCTTAAATCTGTCATAAGATTTTGAGACACCCTGAATACATTTTCTTACTTCTTCTTTACCAGTTGATATCTAGATTACTTTAACTTTGGTTCAACTTGTTTTTTACTTCATTATTTTGAAAACTCAAAGACTTCTCTTAGATTATAAAATAATGTATACAATATGCACAGTTTCTCAAACACATATAAAAATTTTTTTGAAAGGATACCATTTCTGTACTGAATAAAATGTATAGGTAACAAAGTGAGTCCTCTTTGAGGAATAATAAAATAACTATAATAAAGAACAAAATGGTACAAGTCAATTACCAAAACCCCCAGCTTTTGTTGTTGTTTTTTTTGTGCTGATGTTTTTATATAATAAATATATTGAAAACCTGCCATTATGGCATCATCAGACTTTGTCTCTCCAGAGAGATAGTTGTTTCTGTCTAACCACCTTATTCTCATGACAAAAAGTACACGTGGCCCTAGGCATCTCCCAGAGCCAGCTGCTGGGTAGACACAGGCACAGGCCTTGGCTCCACACATGTGGATGGCTTTCCCCATGTAGATAAGGAAACTGAGGTTGAAAGTAGTTAAATGACTTGGCCAGGACCATGCAGCAAAAATGTCTGAGGGAGAAAAGCACTATTGCGTCTTGGTCCTTTCTTCTATTTCCTTCCCAATGTCATTCACTGAGACTGAAGAAGTCTCTAGTAAGACACTCGGTCTTTTCTTTTGGTTTTGTGTATGCCCAGGATATCACCATGACCAGGTGAATATTCTAAAGATAGAATTGGTGGATGCTGTAAAATTTTTCTTCCTTCAAAAATTGAGAGCCATCAAAAAACAACTCATTCAAAAAAAAAATCAATCTGACCACAGGCTCTATCTTGACTACCCTAAGGGCCTTCAAATTTAGTGTCTCCCTATTAGATATCATGAGAAGATTCAGGCTACAATGTGAAAAGATTTCTCTAAATGAAAGTTTTCTCACTTAGATTAGGTTGAGACAGATATGCTGAGAACAGTAGAGAAGAAATATATTTTCCTTGTGGTAATTTCAAGCATCACTTGACTAAGCATGTTCTCTTTCTGCAGCTATGGTCCACTAATGCCGACAGGCTTAGTATGCTCTTGCTGCCAGTCTCCTTTAGATCAATTGGTCTGTTTATGGGTTTTATTGTTTTCAGGGCCCTTTAAATTCCCTATCAATGTTCTTTCATTAGAGCATCTTTCTAAACTTAGACAGGTAGGATACATCTAGGTCTAAGGAAAATAGCTGTTCTTCCTGGCTAAAGGCCAGACCACAGAAGGGAAGTGGTACAAGACAGGGGGCTTCTCTCCTTCCTTGACAATGTCAGTGGTGGAAAGGAGGAGATCCTATCTTTTGTCTTCTTTTTGGCAGAAAATCTATTTCCCATCTCCCAGTTGTTGATTTTAATAGAATGGCACTAAAAAAAATCATTTGCCAAGAGGATATTTCTTGACCCTCTCTTCCTTGTGCTTGCACATACAAAAAAATTCCACAAAAAGACACTTTTTCCTCTACTGTCAGTCTTCAGAACTTAACCTGTTGCTGCTCTTCTGATGCCTGAATATTTCTATATTATTTTCAAAGTTTCCTAGATTTTAGGATAGTCTCTAATCAATATAATACTCCAGTGAAGACCCACATCAAATTCCTGGGACCTTTAGATGTGGTCACATGTGCTAGGGGGTACTAAAGCACAATATCATTGCTTTGTTACTTTTGAGTTCCTTTAGCCATTTTGATCCAGTGATACAAGGGAGGTGTTTTTCTAGAGAAGGGTTTACAGTCAGGACTCACAGTTATCATGGTGAGGGACCCTATGTTTTGCTTGGCTGTAGCAAAATTTTATTAATTCCTGACATGAAACATTTTCTATCAATAAGGGGGAGGGTGGATCCTGCTAAAATCTGACAACTGCAGGGATTACTATGCCTTTCTCTAGTGAAATTAAGCCATAGTTATTTATTGGGAGCCTACTATGTGCCAGGCATCATGTTGGAAGTGGAATACGACCACTTTCTTGGATCTTGAGATAGACTTGGAATATAAAATGACTGGTTTTAGGCAAAAATATTAAAGAATCTGAGATCAGACTGTGTGTTCCTGTGATTCATATTCCAAAAGACTGCCCTTCTGCCTTGAAACAAACAAAATTGAGGAACCTAAGCATAAAAGTTTGCTACTTACAGTCTGTGAAATTTGAGAATATGCCATTATCTTACTGCATTCATAATGCATTCATGGAATTTTTGAAACTTCAGATCTCTCCAGCACTAAAAGACATCGTTCAAAAATTCAAATTTTAAAATGTAAAAAAAAAAACCAAAACACTAGTACTTTGCTTATATTGAGGTTTAGTTTATGAAATTTATGAAATCTTTTCATAACTATTATTATTTTGCTTCATTACCCTCAAGTAAATAGACTGAAAAGATGGCGCAAGTAGAGATTACTAAGGAGATGTTTAGAGGAGATAGCACAGCAAGAAATGATTTTTTTCATATCTTTCAGTAATAAGAGTCATTCCAGTTGAGTTGCTAATGGGGACATCTAGACATAGAAGATTAAACAAAAGAAGGCAAACAAAAATATATTATAGGTGCTACTTTGTAATTTGTAATTTGGTTCTAGGTCCTTTGCCTCTCACTGGAAATGCCTTTGGAGATGGTATCAGATAGTGAAGGAAACAGAAGTTATCCCCACTGAGAGAATCCTGAATCAGTCCTGAATCCAGATTTATAGTTTCTATCTTCACCCCAGGGCCTATTCCAGTTCTCCTGAGATTTTTATCAGACCAGATCCACCCCAAATGGTTACTTTCTACCACCCACCCAGACTCCCCAAAGCTGTATCTTCACCTGATCCTGCTTACTGGGAACTCAGTTTCCTGGAGCTCACAGAACTGAATATCATCACATGCTACTAGGCTAGATCTCAAGGAGTGCCCAGAACAATAAAATCATCTCTCTCTCTCTCAACAGATCTCTCTCTAGCAATTGCTACTCTGCCTGGATGCCTCAATGGTTAGGAAACTCCCACTTTCTCATACTCTCCGGATCCGAAGCATTCTGAACCTACCTCACTTCCTGTCATTTTATGAACCTCATTTCTGATTCCACAATATCCAGTCCTTTACTCCCATCACCCTCTACCTTATAACCCCTACAATGTCCCAGTCCATATCTATCTGCCCTTTTCACTGTCCTCTCTTGAATTTTTGTTCCATTTACTTTCTTCTTAGACTTTTTCTTTTTCACTCTCTTCCTACACTTGCAGTCACTGAGACTTAGATCCCTTCTGATAACACTGTATCTCTGGCCACCCATTCCAGTACTGGTTGCCTTTTCACTTATACCCCCGACTCAGGGGTCATCATGGGAGTCAAAATATCTTTAATCCCCAATACTACTTCCAGAATCTCCCTCTACAACCTTTATCCTTTAAGGTCCTTTCATGACAAATTTATAAATGAATTAAGTTTTATAATGTCAAAATCCTGGTAGCCATTGTCTACTGAATCCCAGGATACTAACCTTCCTTCCTCAATGGATTGAAACCCTATAATTAGGACACTAATGTATTGCTGGTGGAGTTGTGAACTGATCTCAAAGAGCTATAAAACTGTGCATACCCTGTAATTCTTCTGTAATTCCACTATTGTGTCTCTTAATCAAAGAGATCATAAAAAAGGGGAAAGGACCTATTTGTACAAAAATATTTATAGCAGGTTTTTTTGTGATGGCAAAGAATTGGAAATTGAGGGTATGCCTCTCAGTTGGGGAATGGCTGAGCAAATTGTTGTATATATTGGCAATGGAATACTATTGTACTAATAGAAATGATGAGCAAGATGATTTCAGAAAAAGCTATAAAGACCTATATAAACTGTTGCAGAGCAAAATAAGCAGAACTGGGAGATCATTGTACACAGTAACAGCAATATTGTATGATGATCAACTGTGAAAGACTTACTCTCTGTAATATCTGTAATACAATGTCCCAGGACAATTCTGAAGGACTTATGACAAAGAATGGTATCCATCTCTAGAGAAAGAATTGTTGGAGTCAGAATGCAAATAAAAGCATATCGTTTTTTTCTTTTTCTTTCTTCCTTCCTTCCTTCCTTCCTTCCTTCCTTCCTTCCTTCCTTCCTTCCTTCCTTCCTTCCTTTCTTTCTTTCTTTCTTTCTTTCTTTCTTTCTTTCTTTCTTTCTTTCTTTCTTTCTTTCTTTCTTTCTTTCTTTCTTTCTTTCCTTCTTTCTTTCTTTTTCTTTCTTTCATCCTTAACTTCTGTGTATTGGCTCCTTGGTGGAAGAGTGGTAAGGGTGAGCAATGGAGGTCAAGTGACTTGCCCAGGGTCATACAGCTGGGAAGTGTCTGAGGCCGGATTTGAACCTAGGACCTCCCGTCTCTAGGTCTGACTCTCAATCCACTGAGGTACCCAGCTGCCCCCCATATTGTTTTTCATATTAGATTATTTCTGCTTTTATTTTGGGATTTTGATTTTATGTAAGTATTTCTTAAAACAATGACCTATATAAAAGTATGATTTGCATGTATTATATGTATAAACCTTGTTTACCATCTCTGAGATGGGGGAGAGAAGTAAGGGAGACAATGTGGAACATATAATTTTAGAAAACATGTTGAAAATGATTATTATATTAATTGGGAAAATAATGTGTCTTTGAATAAAAAAATTAGTTGAAGCCCTATCCTGGTACAATCCTTTGATTGATTGACTAATAACTACCCTTCCTGCATCCCAAATCAATGTTTCTGTAATGGGTAACACATTTCAAAATCAGTCCTCTGACAAATGAATGGTCATTTTATCAATCATATTTCTTACATTTTTGAAACTTATTTGTTTTTACAGTGTTGTAATTGTTATTATTCAAATTTTTCTCCTGGTTTAGCTCATTTCATTTTTCAATGGTTTATAAAACTCCTTGAAATTGCTAATTTTATAATTTTGATATTATAGTACAAACGGTTTGCCTAGTTCTGCTTACAGTGGTACTCCATCACATTCATTTAACACATTTTATTTAGCCATTTCTCAACTGTTGAACATCAATTAAATTTCCAACAATTTTCCAGCACAAAAAAAGAGCTTCTATAAATATTTTTGTACATGAAGAAGTTTTTCTTCTTTCTTTGATTTCTTTTGGATATGGGCCTAGAATGGGTACAACCATTATACACAAAAAGTTACTAAATAGTGCATCCCCTTTGACAAAGTTTTATTTATTCTGCATTCACAGCTCTCAAATCTTTCTCTCCCAAGCAGTCAGGATCTTACTTTAAGCCCTTATCACTTCTAGCCTTAACCTTTATAGTGCACTTCTTTTTAAATCATCTCCCTCTCTTTAATATAACTGCCAAGAACAAATCTGACCAAGAAGGCAAATTCCTTTAAAGTTAGAATTCTTTCATTCATCATACTTATATTGCCAGAGCTCATTTAATGAATACTTATTGATTAATTGATTGGTATCATTCACATGCTTAGTAAATTCCAATAATTATATATTACCTTAAAACATAAATAAAATTTCTATTTGACATTTAAAGAAAACTTTTCACAAAGTGGCTTCAATTTATCTTTCCAGTTATATCAGCTATTGTTCCCTTTCACCGAATCTCAGGATCAACCTAACTTGCCACTTTGCTTTTTGTCACACATGACATTTTTCTATCTTTATGCCTTTGCATAGGTTGTCCTACATACCTAAAATGAATTCTTTCTTCACTTTCATCTCATAACCTTTGGATTCTCTAGAGAAATATTTTATTATATTGTTTGGAAAAATGTATCAATAATATTTGAACCTAGATTTAAGTGGCTAGAAATTGTATAACCCAAAAAATTTAGAAGTCAGGCTGACCTCACAAATGCTCCCATGGAAGATGGATAACTTCAGGGAATGCTGGGATCCTAGGTCTTGGGTCCACCCAATGCTTACGTTTTGGGTTGCCTTAATTTGAATGTTTATGCTTACTGATATAAATTTCAATGGACCTTGCCAAGGACCTAGCCTCTCCACTAAATAGCTTATCTACCAGGACTCTTCTCTGAATTCATATATACTGTAAACCTGGGGGAGACTGATAAGGGAGTTTTCCTCTGCCAAAGCTTCACTAGGGTTTATGTAACATGAAGCATATATGAATTATTGAGGTTTGTATAATACACAGTGAGGAGTTAAATAGATGAATTAAAATGTGTGGTGGGAAGAAAATCTTTCATTTAAATGATTAATCATGGATAGTTTCTATTACTGTCTTATAGTTATTTGTATACAAGTCTTAAAGAGTGTAAGCCTCTTGAAGGCAGGAGCTTTTTTTTGTTCTAATGTCTCTTTTTATTTTTTTTAATAGAATTTATTCCCAGGTATTTTTCTCCTTTACTTCTAATGCCCCACTATACAAATGGCATCACCTAACAAAAAATGTATATCTAATTTTGTCTTTCATTTTCATATCCATCAAATCTTTCTCTAGAGATGGACATTCACAAATCATTCTTCAAATATCAATCCTGTAGCTGTAAATATTGCTCTCTTGGTTGTACTTTTCATTATTTTGTGGTGAAAATTTATTAGCAGAGAAACTAAAAAGTAAAACAAAGTCTCCAAGCCAAAAAGAAATAGATTTATTGAGAGAGGGCCAGTCTCACAATAAAGCCAGACTCTGGTTGGTAACCAAAGGCCCTAATCCTTGTGAGTGGTCTCCTTGTACACCCAAAAACTTATACTAAAGATGCAATAATTTTTATCAGAATATGATTGTAATTTCCCAAGAATCAGATATATTCATAATTTCCCAAGGATGTGCTATAGAATTCCCCAAAGGGTCAGATATCACTATTGCTCTTCAGGCATCAAGTGAAATCAGATGACATGGGTGTGCTTGAACCACAACTTTACAAAAAAGGGACAAGAGGGGAGAAGTGAAAGAAAAATCTATACCTGCTGTGTGATTTTAGAAATAGATTCTTTCAGAATTATGCTTACATAAAATGCTTACATGATTAAGATACAGATAGAATTACATCTTAATTATTTTTAGAAAAGTTTAAGATTTATGATCACAAAATAACTAAACTGGGAAAAACTGCTGATCTAATATAACAGAATAACTGAATTTTGGAAAACCTGCTGATACTGATATAATCATAAAGGAGGAAAGAGATTTCACATTCACAATTTTGTGTAGGTCTTTCCAAGCTTTTTAAAAAATTAACCTGATCATCATTTCTTATGGTGCAATCATATTCAATCATTATTATGTACCACAATTTATTCATCCATTTTCCAAGTGATACACATCTTTCCATTTCTAGTTCTTTGCCACCACAAACACTACTGCTATAAATATTTTGGAACATATGGGTTCTTTTTCTTTTTCACAGATCACCTTGGGAAACAGACCCTGCAATTATATTAGTGTCCTCATTTTTTCACATCACCTCCAACATTTGTCATTTTGTCTTTTTATCATTTTAGCCAATCTGACAGGTATAATATCTCAGGATTGTTTTGATTTGTGTTTCTCTAATCAATAGTGATTTAGAGCATTTTTTCACATAGCTACATATGGCTTTGATTTCTTCATCCAAAAGCTATCTGCTCATATATTTTGACTATCAATTGGAAGATGGCTCTAATTCTTATATGTTTGACAAAGTTCCCTTTGTATTTTAGACATGAGACCTCTATCCTGAGAAACTTTCTGTAATTTTCTCCCAATTTTCGATTTTCCTTCTAATCTTGGCAATAATAGTTTTATTTGTACAAAACCTTTTTAAATTTAACATAATCAAAATTATCCATTTTACATCTCACAATGCTCTCCGTCTCTTGTTTATTCATAAATTCTCCTATCCATAAATCTGATAGGTAATATGCTCCCTATTCTTTTAGTTTGCTTGATATCTCTTTCATGTCTACATCATATGTCCTTTTTCATCTTGTCTTAGTAAATGGCATATGATTTTGGCCAATATCTAGATTCTGCCAAACTATTTCCCAATTATCCTAGCAGTTTTTTAACAATTAGTGAGTCTTTATCCCCAAAACTTGGATTTATACTTTTCTCAATTACAAGATTATTATAATTCTTTACTACTGTTCATTGTATATCTGTTCTGCTGCACAGATCTACCTTTGTATTTCTTAGCCAGTACTGGATAGTTTTCATAATTACTGTTTTATAGTACAGTTTAAAATCCAGTATCGTTAGACCTCCTTGCTTGACATTCTTTTTCATTAATTTATTTTATATTCTTGATTTTTTGTTCTTCCAAATGAATTTTTTTTCTTTTTTTTTCCAAATGAATTTTTTTATTGTTTTTTTTTTCTGGCTCAAAAAAATAAGTTCTTAATCATTTAATTGGGGTGACATGGAATAAATAGATTAGGTAGGATTGTCATTTTAATTATATTGACTTTTTCCCCCATAAACAATTAATATTTCTCCAATTATTTAATTTGGGTTTTATTTGGGTAAGAAGCATTTCATAATTATGTTTGTGTAGTGCCTGATTTGTTTTTTCAGGCATACTCCCAGATATTTTATCCTGTCTTTGATTATTTTAAATAGAGTATCTATCTCAGTGGTTCCCAAACTTTTTTGGCCTACCACCCCCTTTCCAGAAAAAAATATTACTTAGCGCCACCCGGAAATTAATTTTTTAAATTTTAATAGCAATTAATAGGAAAGATATATGTATTAATGTTTCTACCTTTTTTGTAAAACATAGTAAAGAAAAGTATAAATTAGAAACATTGAACTTTGAAATTATGAAACTATTTATTGCACTCAGAATAGCATGTAATACAAAAAAAAAGTTAAAACACTTGAAATCCCAAATGCATCTGTGGCCATCACTGCTTCCCTGGATGCTGAAGCACCCACCAGGGGGCGGTAGCGCTAACTTTGGGAATCACTGATCTATCTCTTCTTGCGGGCTTTTGTTAATTGACATAAAATGTTGATGATTTATGTAGATTTATTTTATATCCTGCTACTTTGTTAAATTATTGGTAGTTTCAACAAACATTTTAGTTGAATCTCTAGGATTTTCCACATATATCATCATATCATCTGCCCATTCTGATTCCTTCAACTTCCTTCTCTTATTGTTTTTGCTAGCATTTCTAATGCCATATTAAAAAATATTGATGATAATGGACATTTTTATTTCACTCCTGATCTTATTGGAAAGACTTCGCACTTGATGGTGGTTTTTAGTAAGATATTTTGTATCTTTTTTTTAAAAATCCCTTTATACCTATGCTTTGTAGTATTTTTAATGGGAATAAGTTTTGTATTTTGTCAGACTTTTTCTGTATCTATTGATATAAATGTAAGATTTTTGTTAATTTGTTGTTAACATAATTATGTTGATAGTTTTCCCATATTAAACCATCCCTGCATTCCTGGCATAAATCTTATTTGGTCATAAGGTATAATCTTTGTGATATAGTCTTCCAGCTAGTATTTGATTTATGATTTTTGCATCCATATTCATTAGTGAAATAGATCTATAATTTCTTTCTCTCTTTTTATTCTTCTTGGTTTAGGTATCAGAACATATTTTTTTTCATGAAAGGAGTTGGATAAGATTCTTTCTTTACCAATTGTTTCAAATAATTTATCTAATATTGGAATTAGCTGAACTGGCAAGAGCTAATCTTTATTAATTTTTGTGTGTCTTATCTCCTAGTACACTCTTTTACTCCTAATAAGTTTGTTGAATGAGTGAGATTGCAAGAATACTTAAACAAAGGAAGAGAGGAAGACTGCAGACAATTGTGAGGAGGACAAGGCTATTTAGCATAGCATCAGAAAATGTGTGGAGAGGGAAAACTAGGAAAAGGCACAGTGAAAGATGTCTAATTAGTTTGCTACTTTGTGATAACTAAGTGCTTTGCACAGATTGAACAACCTTTTGCTTCTATCCTCTCACTAACTGAGAGACTGTCATAGCAGGTTCTCCTGCCCAGATGGAGTCCTAGAAGCTCAGAACTGGATAAGGCTTCACAGTCCTTGTGTACATGAATAATAGCCATAGAGCCTCTGTTCAAGGCTCACCAATGAAACAGAAGGAACCTATCACCCATTAAAGCAGTCCATCTTACTCTGAGGCAGGTCTAATCATTAAAAGTTTTCCTTACACTAATTCTAACTTTGCCTCTTTGCAACTCTCAGCCATTCTGCCCTTTAAATTCAAACAGAAAACCTTTCATTTCTCTTCTCTGTAACACTCTAATACTCAAAAATGGCTCTTATAACCCTCCAACCTTCTTCCTCTTCTTTGCCATGTCTTCCTTTGACTACCTTACAACCCATCCTTCAATTCTCCCACAACTTCCTTCACTTTCCTTCTGTCTCCTCTTTATTTATGTTGCATCTTGTGGTGATCGCTTCTGTAATGTTCTCTCTTCCCTGTCAAAAGATCCAATTCCTCCCCCATGCTACTGCCTGACCTATCTAATAACATTACAACTTTTGCTGTGGAAAGTATCCAATTGGATCTGTTAGGGTTCAAATGGGTGGCCACCAGTGGATCACAAGAGACAATGCAATCAAGCAGGAGAAAGCTTTATTGCCAGTGCGTGCTGGGGGAACTCAGCAAGAGAGTCCCAAGTGGTGCATTCAAAGGAGGGAATATATATGTTTCTAGGATATAGGTGCCTTTGTCTTAGGGTTAGCTAATAGCTAGACAGTGGGAGTAGGGATGTTTCCAGGTGCCACAGGATATGATTCTTAATCTTCAAGGCTGTCCTGTCTAGGGAGGAGTGGTGTCCCTGGGACTGTGAACTAGGGAGGAGTGATGTCCCTGGGACTGTGAGGTCCAGATAACTGCCTTGTTGAGCAGAGCATGATGCTATCAAACCCACCCCCTGCTTAACAGGGTATGATGCTGTCAAGCTGTTAGTTATGGTGTTAGCTTTTTGGCTATAACAGATCATGTCTTTGGCTTCACCTTCAGAGACACTCTATCTTACTGTGAAATCAGGGAAGAGAAGAAAAGGGGAAAAAATGTTTGCATAATGTCCACAATGTGCCAGGCAGTGTGTTGTGTTTTTACAAATATTACCTCATTTGATGATCACAACAATCCCGTGAGGTAGATGCTATTATTGCCTTCATTCTACAGCTGAGAAAACTGAAGCAAACAGGGGTAAGATGACTTAACCCAGGATCCTACCTAAAGTATGTGAGTCCACATTTGAATTCAGGTTTTCCTGATTCCAGGTCCACCGCCCCAAACTTTAGTCAGTGCTATTGTAGCAAAACTCACTCTAATGTATGTCATAGATAGCAAAAGATTAATTGGAATGTTGATATGTTTTGTTTTTATATTGCAAACATTTCCAGATAACTCCTTCTCTAAGAGCTTTCTTTTAACAAAGTAAAACAGGCAAAATTAACAATACAAGGAACTCATCATTTTTTGTTTATTTTATTTTATTGATGTCTCCCCTCAATTTTCAGCTTTCCTTCTAATCTTGGCAACATTTGTTTTATTTCTACAGAACCTTTTTTCAATTTGATGTACTCAATATTATCCATTTTACATTTCACTATGCTCTGCATCTCTTGTTGTCTTATAAATTCCTCTCCTATTCATAAATCTGCTAGGTAATAAGTTCCCTGTTCTAATTTATTTAAGATATCTTCTTTTATTTCTAGTAATGTATCCATTTTGATCCTATTTTACTGAATAGTATAAGATATTGGTCTACGCCTACTTTTGGCCAAACTGCTTTCCAGTTGTCTCAATAATTTTTTATCCAAAAGTGAGTTCTTATGCCAAAAACCTCTACCTATGTGTTTGTCAAATATGAGGTTACTATAATCTTTTACTACTGTTTGTTGTATATCTGTCCTTTCCCAATAATCTACCTTTCTATTTTTTAGCCAGTCTGAGATAGTCTAGATACTGCTTTATAACATAATTTAAAACTCATCACTTTTTCAGATTATATTTATAGAGATTAATTAAAATGAAAATATTTTGTAGGTATGTATAACTTGAGAAGCAAAGTTTTAGGAAAGTTCTACATACTAGAACTTTATTCTAGGTGAAAAGACTTGCTTCAGATTATTCAGGGAGAATAACAAATGACCCCATGTAAAAGTGAAATTTGGGAGATGCCATCTAAAAGTATATATATATATTTACTATGGACACGCGGGGACCTTAAAACTACATTTCCCGTAGTCCAACGGGTTTCCGGTTTGGTTCTTTGGGCGTGGGGATGCCTGCGTTACCACACAGAGGACTGTTTAAATGGGAGGGTATCCAAAAGGAAGCCCTCTTGGCTAGCAGACTCAGGAAGAGACGGGAGGTAACAATAATGGCTGGGCGGCAGTTTTGAATTCTTATAAGCGCGTGGTCTAATGACTTTATCAACATGGCTTTAATTTAAATACTGATTTCTATATTTATATCAGTATTTATTATTTTTTATCTTAATACCCAGAAAGTTACCCACATTTAATGCATATTTTGGATTTGTGTTCTGTCTATTGTGAGCTCTAATAGGCATTTCTTTTACCAATCAGTATGAAGAGCTATTAGTTTAAAGAAAAAGACATTTAAGTAAATAGAATAGCAAAATAAGTGAAAAAAGGAGTGTCTTTATGCATGCAGGGTATATTCTCCCACAAGTTATCAAATTCCCAGTGGGAAAGGGAATATACACAGAGATCATGTCCAGTCCTGCTGCTTTTTTTCCCCACAGAATTATTGTTGTACTTTGGTTGCTATTTATTTTGATACCTTGCTTACAATTTTTCTCTCTTCTTCAACCCCTGCCCTCATATTCCATCTTACCTCAGACACACACAAAGATGATCATATCCTTGATCTTGCCATCACCCACAAATGAACTACCTCCACAAGAATTCTGAAATTCCCTTAACCAACTATAATCTATTAACTTTTTGTTTTCCCCTTAGCCTTCTCATATATAACCCTGCACTTCATCCACTCTGTGACCTCCAATCCTTTAACCCCTTAATTCTCTCCCAGACCATCTGTCCTGCAATAGCCAGCCACTCTCTCCACTTTTCTTCACCTTGACTCCTTGGGGTCTTTCCAACTCTCTACTGTCCTTTCTTGAATCCCTGTCCCCCTTCTCATATTATTGACTATGCCCAGCCAAGGCATTATCTTTGATCACTTTGAATCACTCCCACAATTTGGCATGTCCACTCCTACACATGTATTGTTGAACAAAGGTGGAGAAAATCACTACAAATTTGTTATATAACTTCAACTAGACCCTCACTGCAGGCAGGCACAACTACTATACCTCCTTTACTAACTCACCATCCCACACACTAATCAAAACAGAATTCATTATTTTTCTCCCTATCTTACCCCCTCACTTCTGCTATTTAATGTGAAGGGAAACACCATCCTCCCATTCCTCAGACTCACAACCAAGGAGTCCTGGATTCCTCACTATCTCTCATTTCCTATATGAAGGTCAGATGATTTCACCTTTGCAACATTTCTTGAATATTCCCCTACTCTCCTCTAACATGGCCACCATTCTAGTGCAGACCTCCATCACCTCAGGCCTAGAGTATTGCAATAGACTGCTGGTGGTTCTGCCTTCCTCGGGTTTCACCTTAATCTAATCTATCCTCCATTCGGCCACTAAAGTGATTTTCCTAAAATATAGGATGTCATGTCATCCTCCCACTCAAAAAATTCTAATGGCTTCCTATTGTCTCCAGGAATGAATATAAAATGCTCTGTTTGGTATTCAGAGTCCTTCATTGCTTAGTTCCATCCTACCTTTCCAGGCTTCTTACACTTTATTCCCCAATCTGCATTCTTGACCTTTTTGCTGAACAAGATACTCCATCTCTCAGCTCCACTCATTCTCCCAGGCTGTTTCTGTGCCTGGAATGCTCTCTCTCCCCTGCTCCAACTGCTGACTTCCCTAGCTTCCTTGAAGACCCAACTAAAACCACACTTTATACACAAAGCCTACCTCAATCCCTCATTTATCAAATATAGAGTTCCTTTGCATATATTTGCATGTTGTCTCACCTTTTAGATTGTAAGCTTCTTGAGGGGAGGAATTGTCTTTTACCTTTTTTTTTTGTATCTCTATTACTTAGCATAGGACCTTGCACATAGTAGCCCCTTATTAAATATTTTTGATTGATAGCATTGGATGAGTTGCTTTTTTCAGTAAATCAGTGTCTTCTGTTCTATTGATCTCTCAACCATGATTTGCCATGATGTTTTCTGCCACATGCTTTTACTGCTATTCTTAGCTGCCATCTGCTAATGTTCATCTGTTATACATCACCCTTACCCTCTTTGCAGGTAAAGGGCTCAGATCTTTTAGTCATCAAAATTCTTTTAGGCTGTCAACCTAAGGCTAGCAGAAGCCCTGAGGCTTAGATTAAATATGTTTATTTTGACTCCTTTTTTGCCTGCTGACCCTAAGAAACTCTGCTTAGAAACTTTTATTTGAAGTAAAATGATATCAATTCTTTACCTTATTTCTATTCCCTAGTCACTAGCCTAGCTACTCTTAGTATTCCCCTGGCGATTTAATAATAATAATAATAGCTATAAGAAAAACTGAGCACTACAGAATTGGCACTTTTGAATTGTGGTGTTGGAGAAAACATTGGATGGTCAAAAGATCAAACCAACCAATATTTAAAAAAAATAAATTTATGGGGCAGCTGGGTAGCTCAGTGGAGTGAGAGTCAGGCCTAGGGACAGGAGGTCCTAGGTTCAAACCCGGCCTCAGCCACTTCCAGCTGTGTGACCCTGGGCAAGTCACTTGACCCCCATTGCCCACCCTTACCACTCTTCCACCTATGAGAAAATACACCGAAGTACAAGGGTTTAAAAAAAATAAATTTAGGCTTTTCTTTGGAAGGACAAATACTGTCACTGAAGTTTAAATGTTTTGGCCACATAATTAGAAGACAAGACTAAATAAAAAGGACCCTGATATTGAGAAAGATTGAATTTTGGCAAAGGGAGAAGGAGACGATAGAGGATGAGATGGTTAGTCATGGAAGCAATGAATATGATGTTGGACAGACTTTGGGAGCTAGCAAAAAATAGAAAGGCCTGGAGTGCTACAGTCCATGAGACCACAAAGAATTGGACACAAATGAACAAGTGAATAACAACAATAAAATGCTTGTTATGTGCCAGGCAAAAATGCACAAAAGCTATAGGGGTATAATGAGAGGATTCCTTCTAACCCAAATATGTTTAATCTTATCATGCAAATCAACTTGGTAGCAAGTCTGAAAAAGGCCAGATGGACTTGGTGGAACTAGCTATTTTCCAACAACAACCAAAATCTCTATAATCCTTGTACTACCCTTCAAATAAAGAATTTACAGTACAAGTAAATTACTCCTGGTGAAAAAGTAGAGTTCCTAGGTATGCAATAAATAATCATTAATCAATATATAATTCAAATGCAGGTACTTATCCTTTAGGATATATAGGATAGAAAATAGATGATTTCTCTTAAAAACAGATACAAGGAGTATGAGGAAATGCAGAAGCAGAATACTTAGCACATAGAGCAATGCTACATATATTTCACATTGTAGATCAAACATAAAGGACTCATAGATCTTATACTTAAAATAGCTGTGTTTCAGGCATAAATATCATAGAATTTACATAAAATACGATATACCATTTCTGAATTACATATAGTAACCAAAAACAAAAGTCATAGGCAATGCATAATATGCAGCATAATGTACAAAAATAGTCTAGATTTCCTCTAAGAAATTATGTAGCCCTTTTACAATTCTCGGTAATGACTTAAGAAACTCTTGAATATAAATCATTTTCATAGAAAAATCCAGTTTCTTTCCAATTCATACTCACAGACGTGGCTGATCAATATTAGATCAGGATTTCTTGGGCATTAGGAGCAGGGGTCTTTGGACTTTGAAACTGTATGGACCTCTTAAAATATTTTCTACTGAGGCTCTTTAACATATAATTGTACTACTGGAAGATCAACAGGAGATAAGAAATATATTTTCAAACTAGTTACATATGAACATCTCCACCTAACCAATTAGGCAAATCCTCATTATCCCTAACTTAGCTCTTTGGCTTCATTTCATACCATTTTCACTCATATTATAATCTATATTCCAACTACACAGCCATTTATCCTATGCACCTTCATCTTTGTGCCTTGGCTCACCTGTTCCTTCTTCCTGGATTGGAATTTTTCCTTCTGCCTTTCCTCACTTTTTGAGATTTCTTTTGAAATTTCTCATTTCCCTCTGGGCCTAAATCAGCAGCCACCTTCCCACTTGAAGACTTCTTCAATTTCCTTCCATCTCATTCCGAAAAAAGAAGTGACTTCTTCTTCCTTTTTGTATTCATGGTTGCTTTTAGCTATAGTTTCCTGGAATTGTGCCTTGCATTAAAAAGTACTATGTTAGGGACAGCTAGGTGGCTCAGTGGATTGAGAGCCATGCTTAGAGATAGGAGATCCTAGGTTCAAATCTGGCCTAAAATGCTCCCTATTTGTGCCTATCCCTTACAATTCTTCTGCATTGGAAACAACACACAATATTTATTCTAAGATGGAAAGTAAGGGGTTTTTTTTTGTTTGCTTGTTTGTTTGTTTTTAAAGATTCTGTAGTGGACAAATCACTTAACTGTAATACCTTCAGTTTACTGTCAACTTCTAACCCATCGCTGGTCTGTTCCAGAATCTATCTAGATCTTCTTGGTAGAAATAAAACTAGAAACCACTAGTGGGGGGAGGAGTTACTGCAGGGGAATTTCCCATCAATTTGACCCCTTCATCTAGTCTTCTAAACTGCTTAGAAGACTTGAATGAGATGGGAGTCATTCCATTCTTTCTGAGGAGATGAGGTTAGAGGGAAGGTAGAAAAACTCAAAACCTAACCATCTGCCTCACTCTCTAATGTCTTTCATTTCTTAACACTGTCATCTGAACTTCATATGTTATCCAAGACCTTTGGACCTTGTTCTCTGCTCCTGACTCTCCAACTTCTTCTACCTTCATATCAATAGTTTCTTCACCTTTAAGATGCCTCCACCCATATGGTCCCTTTTATGATTGATGAGTTCCTACTTGAGACCACTTTGTAAAGAATACCTTTATATCAAGTTGAGTCAAATAAACTAACATTTCTTAAGTAACTACTATGTGTCAGACACTGCTGCTAGAGGGCACAAAGAAAGGAAGAAAAAAGTTCCTGCTCATAAGGAACTCACAGTCTAACAAGAAAGATAATATCCAGAAAATTATGTACAAATAAGATACAGGTACACATGTATATATACATATATATATATGTACATATATATATATCCTCCTAAATCATATGCATCTGATTTAGGAGGACTAGAAAAAGTTTGTTATACTACACTTGATCTTAGTCAAAATGCCGAGAACTATTTAGAGAAAGCTTCTTGAAGAAGGTAAGACTTCAGTTAAGACTTGAAGGAAGTCAGGAAAGATAAGGGGCAGAGATAAGGAAGAGAGGTCCAGACATGGATGGAATATATCTAGAATCAGAACAGGGAGTGTTATGTATGTGAATGAAGAACACAAGAAGGTTGGTGCCAATTGATCACAGAGTACATGGAGAGGGGTAAGGTATAAGAAGACTAGAAATGGTAGGAAAGGTTCAGGTTATGAAAGACTTTAAAATTAAAATGGAGAAGTTCATATTTGATACTGGAGATAATAAGGCATCACTGGAGTTTCCTGAATAGCAGTGTGACATGGTCAGACATGCACTTAGGAAGATCAGTTTGACAGGTAAGTGGAGGATGGATTGGATTGGAATGGGGAGAGAATAAAGTCAAGGAAACCAATTAGCAATCTATCACAATAGTCCAGGATCGAAGTGATGAGGGCCTGTATTAGGGTGGTGGCAGTATCAGAAAAAGAAAGATATAAATTTAGAAATGAGGCCTTATCATTGGATTCAATACAGGTAGTAAGCAAGTATGGGGAATTAATAAATTGAAGATGACTCCTATTTTGCAAGCCTCTTTGATTGGGAGGATGATGTCACCTCTCAACAATAATAAGGAGATTAGGAAGCAGGGAGGCCTTGGAGGTAAAGATAATGAGTTGACTTTTGAACATGTTAAGTTTAAGATGTCTATGGGACATCCAGTCTTTGATGCTTAATGTATTACTGAAGATGTAAGATTGTAGTTCAGGGAAGCTTAGGGATGGACAGGTAGATCTGAAAGTCATTTGCAGAGAAGCCAAATAGGAAGGGATTGAGAAAAGACTATTAGGTTTGGTAATTAAGAGATCATCAATAATTTTGGAAAGAGTACTTTCAGTTGAATGTTGAAGTCAAGAAGCAAAAATGGTGAAAGTTAGGAAGAGAGTAAGAGGAAGTAGAGTTATCTATCATTGATGATCTTCTCAAAGAAATTAGCTACAAAAGGGAGGAGAGACATAGGCTGGTAATAGGAATCAGTGGGTGAAATGAGAGTTTTTTGAGGTTGAGGAAGACATGTACACAGAAAATTTAAATATTTATGAGAAAAAAGGCATTATAGAAGGGACAATTTCTTGGAGAAGATGAGATGGAATGGATTCACTTTTGCATGTAGAGGGATTTGTCTTGGCAAAGAAGATGACCACCTTTTTGTGTGAAATATGAGTGAAGAAAATAGAAGCAGATGGTATCTAAATAATGAGAGATGAGGCACAGGGGAAAAGAGGGAATGCTCTTCGAACATACTCAATTTTGTCAGTAAAATATGAAGCAAGGTTCTTATCTCTGAGGGTGGGGGAAATGAGAACCATGGGAGTTTTAAGGAGAGATGAAACAGTTTTGAAATACTGCCAGGGTGAATGAGATAGTGAATTGACTTGGTGTGTGTAAAAGAATTGCTTTGGCAAAGTTAGGTCCCAATTCAGATTTGAAATTAATTTTTAGTCAGGAGGGTCTCATGATTTTTCTGAGCTTCATTCAATAGTGCCTGAACAGGAGAGAAGGCAGCAAAAGGTGGAAGTAATACATTGCTGAGGTGGTCAGGGAAAGATCTTTGATAGGATAAAGGAGCAAGAGGCTCAAGAAAGAAAAGAATATTGTAGAGTAGAACTGGTTCACCAACAGGTCAAGTAAGAAGGTGGGAAATATGTAGCTTGTGCAGAGATGATGAGTTGAGGAAGTAGAGGGATTGAATGTTGTGGTGAAGATGAACAAGGATTGGAATTGAAAGGCAGAGAGAAATGAATGTCATTTTGATCAAAGAAAGGAATTTCAGAGACTATATCACATTGACATGGGTTACTTGTGAGAGATGGCAAGATTAAGGGTATCATCTATAAGGGCAAGAGTTGGGGAGGAGAAAAAGACTGTGAAGTTGTAACCAAATTCCTTGAGGAAAGGAGTGTCCTAGAAGTCTATGAACAGCTACTGAGGTGATAACTATTGATTGAATGAAGCTAGTTACCTCTCCAGCAAGCAGATCTAATAGCACAGTAGAAGTGTTGGGTAGCTTTAGACTGGCAAGTTGAAGAGGAAGGATTTGTGCTGTAAAGAGTTAAAATAAGGGAATGGTCAATGAGATAATGGGGGTTGAACAATGGCAACTTGGGGTGCAGAATCAATGAGATGAGATGGATGTGGTAGAGTGGAAACATTAATTATTGAGGAATGAGTTCAGATAGGTTGTCAATATCCATAAGACTTCTGACTTTGGAGGAATTGTCCCAAGACCAGGAAGCTGAGATTGGCTGTAAAGAGGTTGTGGTTTGCATCACAAGGTGCTAGAAGTAAGCCTTGTGGAGCTCTAAGTAACTAGAGGAGGTTATCTGGACAAAGACAAAATAGTTTAGTCAAGGTAAATCCTGAGGAACTATAAGTGACAAAAGGGGGCACCTGATAAGTCTGGCACTGATATAAAGCATTGCATGAATTATTAACACCCAACTACCTCCTGTACAAAAAGCGTACCTTGTCTTATCCCTAGCCTCTAGAACACTCTGCCATCTTGACCTCCTTTCTCCCCCTCAGGGGAGTCATACAAATGCTGTGCTGTTTTCCTTCTGTCTTTCATTGCACACATTTCAGTCAATTCCACCTCAGGCAATGTCCATCCATAAGCACAGATCTTATTTAACTCAGTTCCTTTGTCTTCCATTTTCTCAACTTTTCCAGTTAGCTCTAACCATTTTTTTCCCTAGTTTTCTTTCCTCTAACCCTTCTGAGTCTGAAATTCTTCTCTTCTACCCTCACCACCACTGTGACCCAACCCTGGCTGAGAATGAGAAATACTAAGGAAGCACCTTTTATAGAAAAACCAAGGCTTCTGTTACAAATTGAATCAAAAGAATCCTAGTATAGAATACAGTCCATTGAACTTGAAGTCACAGACCTGAAATCAAACCTCAGTTCTATCAGTTTCTACTCATGTCACTTTTAACAAATCACTTAACCCCTCTGTGTCTCAGTTTCCCATCTTTAAAATGAAATGTTAGACTAGATCAGTGATTCCCAAAGTGGGTGCCACTGCCCCCTGGTGGGTGCTGCAGTGATCCAGGGGAGTTGTGATGGCCACAGGTGCATTTGGGGGTGGTGAATAACTACAAGGGGGCAGTGATTGTATGTGACAGGGGGTGCTAAGTAATATTTTTTTCTGGAAAGGGGGTGGCAGGTCAAAAAAGTTTGGAAACTACTGGACTAGATGATCAATAAAATTCTCCCCAGCCCTGGATTTATGGCCTATGGATTAAGATATAAGAATTGAGTTGTTAGTCTCTAAAAACAGAGAAAATGCCTAGAAATTCCTTATTAGAGTCTTTGCCAATCATCATCTACCTCTTTCACATCAGAATTTAACATAAAGAAAAACTGGTTTCTTTTTCATTTTTATTTTTTTTTGTCTATTTACTAGTCTAGAAATGGACTCATATAATTTTTCATCAAAAATATCAACTACATTATGTATTCCATAGAGTTTTGTGGATTGCTTTAAAAATCTAAGTCATAGTGTGTCACCATGTTCCTCTGAAAAAATTCATTCCAAATTCTGAAGAATTGCCTTGCAAATATTCTTTGGAACACAATTCACTTGTAAGTTGAGAACTACCGATATTATTAAGTTTTGGTGCAAATTGAAGCTGTATATCATTAAAATAAGATATTTATATATCATTATCATGTTTGAATTTTCATTTAGTGACACTAGAGCCATCCACTTTATCATTTTGTTATTCAACCAATTGCTTTCATATCAAATAATTTCTAGAATGAAATTTTGAACTTGTATGATTTCTCTTAAAGAAAGATTTCTCATCTCCCTCTCTCTACCCTCTCCTCTTTTTCTCCTCTCTCTCCTCTTTCTCTTTCTCTTTCTCTCTCTGTCTGTTTCTGTCTCTGTGTCTCTCTGTCCCTCTCTGTCTGTCTCCTTCCATCTTTGCTGCATTAGTTTAGTGTGTCTATGGTTGTACATCCTCAGAATTCTAGCATGGCTTCAAAATCAATGGAAGTGGGTAAACCTCTCTGCAGAGACAACAGCATTGGTTTAATACACCATAAATGCTTATCATTGCCACTAGAACATTTTATGTTCTCTTTGCTTTCTGATAAGGTATAATTTTGCTTAACTACATCTATTGATTTTGAAATACCAGTCATAGCATTTTCAGATTAGAAAGGACTTTGAAAAGTCATCAGTTCCACCCCTCTATCTTCAAGTGGGACCATGCTTTAACTCATGCTGGACAACATTCATCAAGCTTATTTTTAAAGACTGCTTAAAAGGTGGGCAGTCCTATGACTTTTAAAGGAAAGATATTTCCTTTTTAAGCTACTACTAGTCTTTGAAATTCTTCCTTATATCTAATCTAAATTACCAATGGATTTAGAGAGCTTCAGTCCTAAGTAACTAGTTTAAATTTCCTTTCCTATTGAAAAAGATTTCCACACTGAATCTGAAAAAATGTGGTATGTATAAAGTAAATAGAAATATCGCTTCTCAGTTCTTGAATTAACTATTTTCCATCAATTACATCCAACTACCAATACATTTATTCTGCATTAAGCTTGAATATCTCCATGAAAATCCTGAGTTTTAAAGACAATAGCAGAGAAACAAAAACTTAAACAAATTCTGCAAAACTGATGATAGATTGTACATTAGAGGGGATCATTGATGAAGGTTTGATACAGTTGCCAATGCTTTGGGCTGCAGAAACAAATGAATACAGTAATTAAATACATTAATTAAAAATCTACTATATATTGCTACACTTAGGAGATAGTGAAAAAGGGGGATAGTTCCTGCCCTCAGGAGGCTTATATTTTATTGGAGGGAAGAGACTAAATCAAAGAAAGATTGTGATCTACACTGGTGGCTACTATCATGGCAACATGGAGTAATGGAAAGTACACTGTTGGTAGAGTTAGAGGACTTGTGTTTATATCTTCCTTCTGCTACTTTACTAAATTGGTGGATTTAATTTCCTGGGCCTTGGTTTTTCCATCAATAAATTGAGCATTAAACAAAGATGGCATTGAACTTAATCACCCAATCTAAACCTATGATCCTATGAAATTTGAAGTAAGATAAAATGATTGCTGTTGACCAAATCTCTGCTTAGCAACTGTGTGAATCTCCTGAAATAGTATTAGTGTGAAGACTTAAATGGCAGAAAAATGTTAACCAGAATTGAATGTATTAGTGGCTACTGTGGCCTCCAGTGGCTGAAGACTGACCAGGTATTTTATATTTCACTCCTCTTCCAGAACTCACTAGTACCCTTACAGAGTTTTGGAATATCTAGGTTTTGCCAATGGCTCTAGACCCCTGCTGATGGTACTCTTCCAATGTAAGAGTGGGATTCCATTTAGCAATTCCATTCAGCCACAAACAATTTTTTAGCATGGACTATTTATTTCAAAATATTTATTTTGAAACCTTAAGAGAAAATATTAACACGTAATCCCCCAATACATGGGACATATGTTTCTAAGCCATATTACCTCAATCTCTGGAAAAAGGAAGGATATAAGCTTTATAGTTTAGTTCAGTTCCTAAACATGATAGTCCAAGTTGCAAGTGCAAAACTCACCTTGGGCTTATGGATTTGTGTTATCCAAATATGAAGATATTCTCCTCAGAAACAGTAATGTCGTTTCTAGTAGTGTTGTTCTAATAGAGATGACCCAGCAAAGACATTTGAGGAACTAACTTTTCCTTACTTTTGCTGATTCCCCTGGTGCTAGCTGATCTGGTGGTTCAACCCTGGAGAACTAAGATTCCAGATTATGGACATCCAAGTATATTTAATCATATAACAAGGGAGACTTCGCCCTGGTATCACCCAGTTAATGAATATGTGCAGAAAATAAAACAAAAGGAAAACTGGAATTTTAGAGTTTCTCTTCTTTATAACATCCTTTCACCGATTTATTTTCTAAAGTTCTAATAAGTAGCAAGTATTATTATCATATTCCTAGGACCCACATGAGTGACCTCTTCTGGTAAGTCTATTTTCCTGCTTAATAGGAGAATGACATTTTGTCTTTCTTGATTTTAATATCACCACAAATGAGCAGTTGAATAAATTTTCAGGTGGTACAGCCAGAAAAGAAAATGCAATTGAAAAAAAATGTGTGATGAGATTTCCTTGTAATAAAAGGCTGGCTTTAGTCTTTCTGAAAAGAAAATAAATAAGTGCGATTGATTGTGTTGTTTTCTTATAAAGCTTAAGTTATTTACATGAAATACAGTGCCCTACTACAATGTTAGTTTAATATATGGCCTATATGTTAAAACATGACCAACACAGTGGCAACCAATTCTAATTATGCAGTCTTACCAATAATACAAAGCAGTCCATTTTATCATACAGTATTAGTTCATGAGCCCTGCATTCATTAAAAAAAGAAAAAAGTTTATAAAATTAAGCTTAAGCTATTTGCATAGCATTCTGACAGAAGGTAAGGGAACTGCAAAACTAAGATTAAACAACTAACATCTAGTTTTAGGGTGTCCATAGCAATTTGAGTCTGGAAACGTATGGACATACTTCTTTATAGCTATCCAGAAATCCATGTTCATTCTCTTAGAAGCTATGCTGAAATGAGATTCTGACCTACTATTTTTACTTTCTCATTCTGAAGATCCTTGAAAGGAAAGCCCCTGGGCATTTGTTTTGTACAAGGCCAGATTGTGCTTTTGAAAAGCCTGCTAGAAATCAGGAGATTTTCTGATAAAGTAAATTGGGAATGAATCTGGACTTATCATTGAAATGATAGAAAATAGCTTTAATATTGAACAGCTGTCCTTCTAGTGGAAACATAAAATACATCGTTTTCTTTTTTCTAAATTCCTTTTATTTTATTAAATATTTCCACATCATGTAAAAAATGTTACAACAATCTTTTTTAAATTTTGAATTCTAAATTCTTTCTTTCTCTCCTGCCCCACCCCTGTCCTTGAGAAAGCAAGGACTTTGATTTTAATTATAAATATGAAGTCATGCCAGATATATTTCTATATTAGCCATGTTGCAAAAGAAATCAAAAAGAAAATAAAAGGATAAAACTAAAGAAAAAATTAAAAAATGTAAGCTTCTATCTGCATTCAAAGGTTATCATTTTATCAGTCTTCTCTCTGGAGGTGCACTGCATTCTCTTGGATCATCTTGATTAGAGCAGCTAAGTCTTTCACAGTTGATCATCCTTATAATATTTCTGTTACTGTCTTCTCAGTTCTCCAGGTTCTGGTCTCTTCACTTTGCATGAACTCATATAAGTCTTCACAGGTTTTCTGAAGCCATTTGGATTGTGATTTCTTATAGTATAATACTATTCCATCAAAATCATATTCTTGTTCACCAGAACCCCAAATGAAAGGGCATCCCCTCAATTTACAATTCTTTTCTACCACAAAAAATATGCTATAAAATTTTTTGTTCAAATAGAACCTTTTCTCTTTTCCTTGATCTCTTTGTGTTAAAGACTAGCCCTTTGAGCACAGTTCCAAATTGCTCTCCAAAATGGTTGGATGAGTTCACAACTTCATCAAGAAGGCATCAGTGTCCTAATTTTTATACATCCCTTTTAGCAGTTGTCATTTTCCTTTTCTGTCTTGTTAGCCATTCTGATAGGTGTGAACTGGTTTCAGAGTTGTTTTAATTTGCATTTCAATAATCAATATTGATTTAGAGCATTTTTCACATAATTATTGATAGCATTAATTTCTCTGAAAACTGCCTGTTCGTATTGACCATTTGCCAATTGGCAATGGCTCTCATTTTTATAAATTTGTCTCACTTTCCAAAATATTTAAGAAATGAGGCCTTTATCCAAGAAACTTATTTCCAAAAATTTTCCCCAATGTCTTTGTTTCCTACTAATTTGGTCTGCATTCGTTTTGTTTATGCAAAAGCTTACTAATTTCATGTATTCAAAATTATCTATTTTTCCCATAATTTCCTTTATCTCTTGTTTATTCATAGATGTGACAAGTACATTTTTTCACATTCCCCTAATTTACTTAAGATATGACCCTTTATATCTAATCATTTATCCATTTTGACCTTATCTCAGTATAGAGTGTGAGATATTGATCTATACATAGTTATTGCCAAAATGGTTTCCAGTTTTCCAGATCTTGGATCTTTGGGTTTATAAAATAATAGATTACTTTACTATTGTGTATTCTGTTTCTTTTCTATTGCACTTATCTGCCACTTTATTTCTTGGTCAGTACCAGATGGTTTTGATTATTACTTCTTTGTATGATAGTCTGAAATTTGGAACTGCTAGTCTATTTTCCTTCACATTTTTTCCAATTAATTCCCTTCATATTCTTAACCTTTTGTTCTTCCAGATGAGTTTTATTACTATTTTTTTCTGGTTTTTGTAAAGGAATTACTTGTTAGTTTGATCACTATAGCACTGAGTAACTTAGTTAGAATTGTAATTTTTATTCTATTGACTTGTTCTACCCATGAGCAATTAATATTACTCCTATGGATTAGATTTGTCTTTATTTGTGTTAAAATTTTTGTAATTGGGTTCATATAATCCTTTTATTCATCTTGACTGGTAGACTCTCAAGTATTTTATATTGTCTGCAATGATTATAAATGGAATTTCTTTTTCTACCTCTTCCTGCTGGGTGTTGTTGGTAGTATATCAAAATGCTAATGATTTATGTGGATATATTTTATATCATGGAAATTTGCTAAAATTATTCATTGTTTGAGCTACATTTTTAATGGATTCTCTGAGGTTCTCCGAGTATATCATCATATGTTCTGCAAAGAATGGTATTTTTGTTTTCTTGTCATCAATTTTTATTCCTTCAGTTTCTTTTTCTTTTCTTATTTCTATAGTTAACATTTCTGGTACAAGATTGAATAAAATGATGATAATGGACATTCTTGCTTCACTCCTGATCTTATTAGGGAAGTTTCAAGTTCCTACTCATTATAGATAATGCTTGTCTTGTTTTTAGATAGATACAGCTGATCATTTTAAGAAAGGTTCCATTGATTCCTATGTTTTCCATTGTTTGTAATAGGAATGACTGTTGTATTTTGTCAAGTTTTTTCTGCATCTATTTAGATAATCATAATTTTTGTTGTTTTTATTGCTGACATGGTTAATTATGCTGATGGATTTTCTGATATTGAACCAGTTATACATTCCTGGTATAAATTCCCCCTGGTCATACAGTATTATATTTGTAATATAATGCTGTAATCACCTTGCTTATATTTTAATTAATTTTTTACATTAATATTCATTAAATTGGAGACTTCCAGGTTAAGATGTCTGCAGAGTAGAAGCAGGACTCTTAACTCTCCTCACCACTGACCCATACATGATATCTCAAAAGGACAAAAAAATCAAATTCAGATGAACAAAAGGACTCCACAATAGGGCACATCATTGAAGGTACATGGGATTTGGGCATTTCCATGCTATAAGGAGGTGAAATAACACCCACTAAAACACAAGCTGATCAACCCTCCCCTATCCTACCTACAATGCCAGAGTCAGAGCCAGCGCACTAGAACTACAGTGATCATGGGTCAATCTCTAAGTTCTTGGCAGCTAACCGGGACCATCAGGGGCTTACCCCTGAGAGCAGCAAGACGTGAGACCCCAAGAGGCTAAGGAGCATGGATCTTGGGCTCTGAATTAGAGCTGAGGGGCAACAGATAGCAGAAGCAGTAGAGCAAGCATGGGGCAATATCTGGGTTCTTGGCAGAGGACTGGGACCACCAGGGGCATGACTCTGAGAACAGCTAGACTTGAGACTCCAGGAGGATAAAGAGCTCAGACCTTGGGTGCAGGAATAGAGCTGAGAGGGGTGGCAAACAGTAGAAGTCACACTGAGACTCATAAAGTAGCCTCAGGCAAAAACTGCTCCATAGCTCCATACACAGAGAGCTTGCCTGCCTCAGTCAGATTTCTGGCTGAGAAAGAAAAATCAGCATAGTGATGTTGTAATGATCCTGGGTCACTGACTAGGAGCTCTGTAGATAATTATTACACAGCCCCAGGAACTTTACAGATGGAGGCGGGAACTACTGAGAGGTTTGATGAAACATCTTATCCAGATAACAAAATAGGTTTATCAGCAGCTTTACTAATGTTAACTGTGACTTGAAACTGTATTGAATCTGCTGATATGAATGGCCAGACAAATGCTTTCCTTAGTTCCCACTTAACTAATGAGGAAATTATTATTTCCCCAATTAGTAATATACTCGGTTAATAACTTCAAGGATGATGGATTCTTGATTTCAATCTCTGACTGTGTTTTAAGATGGATTTGATTAGAATATCGCTAATTATGAAACTATCACTCCTAATGACCAGATTGGTTTCTAACTAACAGTTTGATGGAACTCTTAGATTAACCAGGTCAGTGATGGCTTTCTTAATACACCTATTTAATGATAATGAATGCGGTAACAGAAAGGATTTGGGAAGTTGTGAAGGAAAGAGAGATTAAAGGAAAACCCTAATCCTTTATCTAACTATATATTTGATTGTAAAGTTGGTATCTTGAAGCCTGTTTGGCTAATTGCCTAGTTAGGCCAATGGGCCTACCCTCAAAGATTGGAGTTTCTTCAGTTCACCAAGAGATAGTTTTATAGTTGATCTTCTGGATGGTTTTATGATGGTATTTAGTGTTGATTCATGGATGTTGGCAATATTGATGTTGAATACTGGTAAACAGAGAATTCCCTAACAGCAGCTTAGGCACTTAATTCTGGTTTTGAGACAATTCTGAGATGACTTTTCTCCTCCCACCAGTCTCCCTAGATTGAGAGAGAGATGCATTGATTTCTCCTGCTTTTTTACTCCAATGCCAACTGACTTTGGTCTCATGCCAGCTCAAAATGCCCTCACTGCATTCTGTGTTCTAACCAAGTAACTGGCATTCATGTCTGGCCAACATGACTTCCTGCAAAAGTCATTAAAATGGCTAACAATATCCAAGAATATTCAACAACCAGAAAGAACAAGAGAAAGGCACTGACACTGGATAATTTTTAGGGATAAAAAATTTAGACCACAGAGCAGATAGCAGAGGAGGACAAACAAGTAAACACATACGAACCTTCCCAAAAAAAAGAAAATTGGTCACAAGCTAATGAAGAGTTCAAATCTGAGCTCATGAGAAAAATGGAAGAGATTTGGCAAGAAAAGTGAGAAATACCTCAAAAACAAATCAACAGTTTAAAAGACAGGAACTCCCAATTGGAGAAAGATGCCCCCAAATCAAATGAAATGATAAGCAAATTGGAGACCAAAATTAAACAGCTGGAAACCATGAAAAACAGGACAGATCAAACCAAAAAGGAAAATCAAAATATTATAACAGAAAATCAGTCTCTAAATATCAGAATTGAGCAAGTAGAAGCCAATGATCTACTAAGACATCAAGAACTAATAGAGCAAAGTCAAAAGAATGACAAAATATAAGGAAACATGAAATATCTCACTGACAAAATGACAGACCAAGAAAACAGGTCTAGAAGAGACAATTTGAGAATCATTGGTCTTCCTGAAAAATCAGAAACAAACAGGAATTTTGACATCAGACTAAAAGAAATTATCCAAGAAAACTGCCCTGATGTTCTTGAATAATAGGGCAAAATAGATATTGAAAGAATCCATAGATCACCCACTACACTAAATGCTCAAAAGACAATCCCAAGGAATACAATTGCTAAAATCAAGAGCATCCAAGTTAAGGAGAAAATATTACAAAAAGCCAGAAAGAGACAATTCAGATATCAAGGAAGAGAAAATTCAGATGTCAAGGAGCATCAATCAGGATTACAAAGGTTTTGGCAGCCTCCACATTAAAGACCTCAAGGTTGGGAATATGATCTTCAGAAAGTCAAGAGAATTTGGTCTACAACCAAGGATCACCTACCAATTAAAACTGACTATATACTTCCAGGGGAAATATGGGCATTCAATAAAATAGAAGATTCCCAAGTATTTTTTAAAGACAAGACAAGAACTAAGCAGAAAGTTTGATGGCCAATGACAAAAACAAAGAGAAACATGAAAAAATTCTCTTTTTTTTATTTGTTTCGTTAAGGGCTCCAATCAGATCAAATTATTTGTATTCCTATATGGAGAAATGTTACATGTAATTCTCAAAAAATATATCCACTATTATAGTAATTAGAAGAATTATTCATAGGGAGAGGTTGGAGTACTAAATGGTCTAAGGTGATATGCAAAATAAGAAAAGTGGGGGGAATAGAAGAGGGCACCAAGAGAAAAATAGGATAATCTATACCACACAAAGAGGAGCATGGGAAGGGGAAGGGATGATTACTATTATAAGAAGGAGAGGACGAGAGCATTAATAGGAAATACTTAAACCTTACTCTCAGTATAATCAATTCTGAGAGGGAAGAGCAGCTAGATCCATTGGGATATAGACTTCTATCTTACCCTATGAGGAAAGTCATACGGGAAAAACCAAGGAGGGTAGTGGGGCAGAGAGTTCAAAAAGGGAGGGATAAACTGGCAGGGGGGAGAGGGAAAGGGAATTTAATAGACCTTAAAAAATAATAAGAGGGGAACAAAAAGGGAGGGGGAAGAAAGGGAAGTAAACTAAAGGAGGGGACAAGGGGGGTTGATTTAAAACAAGCCACTGGTTTAAAAGGAAATAGCAAAAGAAGAAAGGGCAGAACTAGGAGAGGATATGAAATGTTGGGGAATACACAGCTGACAATCATAACTCTGAATGTAAATGGTATGAACTTGCCCATAAAATGGAAGCAAATAGCAGAGTGGATTAGGAAACAAAATCCTACCATATGTTGTCTATAAGAAACACACATGAGGAAGGTGAACATATACAGGGTAAAGGTCAAAGACTGGAGCAAAATCTCTACTGTGAAAAAGAAGGCAGGAGTTGCAATTATGATATCTGACAAAGTCAAAGTAAAAATAGATCAGATTAAAAGACATAGGGAAGGAAAATACATCCTTATAAACAGCAGTATAGAAAATGAGGAAATATCATGTATGCACCAAATGGTATAGCATCAAAATTTCTAAAGGAGAAACTGGCCAAGTTCAAGGAGGAAATAGATAGTAAGACTATATTAGTGGAAGACCTAAAGCTTCGTCTATCTGATCTATATAAGTCAAAACAAAAAATAAATAAGAACGAGGGAAGAGAGGTGACTGAAATCCAAGAAAAATTAGAGTTAATAGATATGTGGAAAAAAATAAATAGGGGCAAAAAGGTACACTTTTTTTTCAGCAGCACATGATACATTCACAAAGATTAAAGATATACTAGGGCATAGAAACATGTCAAAAAATGCAAAAGAGTAGAAACAATAAATGTACCTTTTTAGAACATAATGCAATAAAAAATAATTAGTAAGGGTGCAAGAATAGGCAAAACAAAAATTAATTGGAAATTAAAATGATTCTCCAATATCAGTTAGGTGAAGAACAAATCATAGAAGCAATTAATAATTTCATTGAAGAGAATGACAATGATGAGACATCCTACCAAAATCTGTGGAATGCAGCCAAAGCAGTACTCAGGGGGAAATTCATATCCTTAAGTGCATAAATTAACAAATTAGGGAGGGTTGAGATCAATGAATTGGGCATACAAATAAAAACAACTAGAAAGCAAACAAATTAAAAATCCCCAGATGAAAACTAAATTATTGATCATAAAAATTAAAGGAGAAATTAATAAAATTGAAGGTAAAAGAAATATTGAATTAATAAATAAGACTAGAAGCTGATACTTCGAAAAAAACAAACAAAATTGACAAAGTACTGGTCAATCTAATTTTAAAAAAAGGAACAAAGAAAAACAAATTAACAGTATTAAAAATGAAAAGGGAGACCTCGCCTCTAATGAAGAGGAAATCACGGCAATCATGAAAAACTATTTTGCCCAATTATATGGCAATAAATATAGCAATCTAGGTGATATGGATGAATACTTGCAAAAATATAAATTGCCTAGATTAACAGTAGAAGAAATAGAATATTTAAATAATCCCATATCAGAAAAAGAAATTGAACAAGCCATCAAAGAACTCCTTAAGAAAAAATCTCCAGGACCAGATGGATTCACACATGAATTCTATCAAACCTTCAAAGAACAACTAATCCCAATACTATACAAACTATTTGAAACAATAAGCAAAGAAGGAATTCTACCAAATTCCTTTCATGACACAAATATGGTACTGATCCCAAAGCCAGGTAGACCAAAAACAGGGAAAGAAAACTACAGACCAATCTCCTTAATGAACGTAGATGCAAAAATCTTAAATAGAAATCCAGCAAATGATCACGAGAGTTATTCATTATGATCAGGTGGGATTTATACCAGGAATGCAAGTATGGTTCAATATTAGGGAAATTATTCACATAATTGAACAGGTCAACCAGCAAACCAACAAAAATCAAATGATTATCTCAATAGATGATGAAAAAGCCTTTGACAAAATGCAAAACCCGTTTCTATTGAAAACATTAGAAAATATAGGAATAGAAGGGTCTTTCCTAAAAATAATAAACAGTATGTATATAAAACCATCAACAAGCATCATCTGCAATGGGGATAAATTAGAAGCCTTCCCAGTAAGATTGGGAGTGAAACGAGGATGCCCATTGTCCCCTTTATTATTTAACATGCTACTAGAAACACTAGCAGGAGCAATTAGAGAAGAAAAAGAAATTGAAAGTATTAAAATAGGCAATGAGGAGACTAAGCTCTTCTCTTTGCAGATGATATGATGGTCTACTTAAAAAATCCTAGAGAATCAACTAAAAAGCTAGTGGAAATAATCAACAACTTTAGCAAAGTTGCAGGATACAAAATAAACCCACATAAATCATTAGCATGTCTATATATTTCCAACACACCACAACAGCAAAAGTGAGAAAGAGAAATTCCATTTAAAATCACCCTAGACAGGGCAGCTGGGTAGCTCAGTGGAGTGAGAGTCAGGCCTAGAGACAGGAGGTCCTAGGTTCAAACCCGGCCTCAGCCACTTCCCAGCTGTGTGACCCTGGGCAAGTCACTTGACCCCCATTGCCCACCCTTACCAATCTTCCACCTATGAGACAATACACCGAAGTACAAGGGTTTAAAAAAAAACAACAAAAAAAAATCACCCTAGACAATATAAAATACTTAGGAATCTATCTGCCAAGACAAACACAGGAATTATACGAACACAACTACAAAACAGTTTCCATACAATTAAAACTAGATCTAAACATTTGGAAAAACATAGATTGCTCATGGGTACAATGAGCTAACATAATAAAAATATCCATCCTACCCAAATTAACTTACTTATTTGTGCCATACTATCAAACTAACAAGAAACTTTTTTACTGAATTAGAAAAAACTATAACAAAGTTCATTTGGAAGAACAAAAGATCAAGAATATCAAGGGAAATAATGAAAAAATATGAAGGAAGGGGGCCTATGTTATGTTCAATCTAGGGAATGGATTAATTGGGAGTGTTGAATCCTAATGGGACACCTAGATATGGTAGTGAACCTAAAAGGTCAAACCCAATGCAGCTGATGTTAAAGGAGAATATGTACTTACTCCAACCCCCAGATGGCTAACAGTAACCCAGGACTAGCAGCCTGAAGTAGGAATCAGCTGATAGTAGAACATAGCTAAACCCTTGCCCAACTCAAACCCTGTAAGTTTGATTTTGGTGGCTATATCTCTTAACTTGATTCACTATAGATCAGATTATTTGATCTATAAAGATTAATTAATTAGTTTGACCTGTTCTGACTATGGATTTGATCTCAAGAAGCTGATTGAAGGAATATTGAAGTAAACCCCTTTCCTAAGCTGACACAGGACACAGTCAACTGAAGCCTCACTAGATACTTGAGAACAGTCAGGCAAGTGTTTTCTTATAGGATGATTTCATATTTGATGAGTTAGGGAAAGGGGAACTGGTAATTGATAGAAAGTGGGAATTGGGAATCCTAAATAAATCTAGATGGATAAATTGTTGTTGAATCTTCACTTGCATATTGTTGATCAAAAGATCTTGGTTGGCTGACAGCCTGCCTGAGGCCTGAAAGGCCTCATCCCTGAGTCAAGGTTTGACCCTGCTGAATGATAGTTATCTTTGCTGATCTTCTTGGTGATTATAAATCAGGAAGTAGAGCTTGATGGAAAAGTTCTATCAGTCTGATAGCTAAAGCTGGTTGCTGAATAAAGAGAGTGTAAGCCATGCCTAAACCCTAACCATCCTCACCCAAATATCTCCAAACTGAGACCAAGATGGGTCAGATCTATTCCTTTTAAAACCAAGCCTAACTGCCTTGGCTCATGCCAGGTTCATGCCAAGCTCAGTCCATTCTGCATTCTAAGCAGAATTCATCACTCTTGACTCAACATGGCTGCCACTATATTTCCTTAAATCTAGCAGTACCAGATCTTAATCTGTACTATAAAGCAGCGGTCATCAAAACAATATGGTACTGGCAAAGAGACAGAAGGGAGGATCAGTGGAATAGACTTGTGGTAAGTGACATCAGCAAGACAGTGTATGATAAACCCAAAGAGCCCAACTTTTGGGACAACAACCCACTATTTGACAAAAACTGCTGGGAAATTTGGAAAACAATATGGGAGAGATTAGGTCTAGATCAACATCTCATACCCTACACCAAGATAAATTCAGAATGAGTGAATGACTTGAATATAAAGAAGGAAACTATAAGTAAATTAGGTGAGCACAGAATAGTATACTTGTCAGATCTTTGGGAAAGGAAAAAATTTAAAACCAAGCAAGAGTTAGAAAAAATTACAAAATATAAATGAAATAATTTTGATTACATTAAATTATCAATTGGGGAACTGCTTGATTTTTTTATAAAATTGATTTAACTCCTTGTATATTTGAGTAATTAAACCCCTGTCAGAGTTTTTCGTTATAAAGATTTTTTCCCAATTTGTTGTTTCCCTTCTGATTTTGGTTGCATTGTTTATGTTTGTACAAAAGCTTTTTAATTTAATATAATCAAAATCATTTCTTTTACATTTTGTAATTTTCTCTAACTCTTGCTTGGTTTTAAAATCTTTTCTTTCCCAGAGATCTGACAAGTATACTCTTCTGTGTTCACTTAACTTATTTATAGTTTCCCTCTTTATATTCAAATCATTCACCCATTCTGAATTTATCTTGGTGTAGTGTGTGAGATGTTGATCTAAGCCTAATCTCTCCCATATTGTTTTTTTTTTCTTTTTAACCCTTGTACTTTGGTGTATTGTCTCATAGGTGGAAGATTGGTAAGGGTGGGCAATGGGGGGTCAAGTGACTTGCCCAGGGTCACACAGCTGGGAAATGGCTGAGGTCAGGTTTGAACCTAGGACCTCCTGTCTCTAGGCCTGACTCTCACTCCACTGAGCTACCCAGCTGCCCCCTCCCATATTGTTTTCCAAATTTCCCAGCAGTTTGTCAAATAGTGGATTTTCATCCCAAAAGTTGGGCTCTTTGGGTTTATCATACACTGTCTTGCTGACATCACTTACCCCAAGTCTATTCTACTGATCCTCCCTTCTATCCCTTAGCCAGTACAATACCATTTTGATGACAGCTGCTTTATAGTATAGTTTAATATCTGGTACTGCTAGGCCCCCTTCCTTCACATTTTTTTTTCATTATTTCCCTTGATATTCTTGATCTTTTGTTATTCTAGATGAACTTTGTTATAGTTTTTTTCTAATTCAGTGAAAAAAAATTTTGGTAGTTTGATAGGTATGGTGCTAAATAGGTAAATTATATTGTCTAGGGTGATTTTAAAAACAGAAATGGGAAAATGGAAAAAGAAGTCATTGACCCCTAGTCTATTCTACTGAATCTCCCTTCTGTCTCTTAACCAGTACCATATTGTTTTGTTGACTACTGCTTTATAGTACAGTTTAATATCTGGTACTGCTAGGCTACCTCTTTTACCGAATTATTAATTGTCTTTGCATAATTGTCTACCTTTGCTCTCATTCTTTTACCTACTTTTTCCTCCCTCATCACTCATTTTATTTTGGAAATAGTTTTTTTTAACTCTTCCAGGAATTCTTGTTGGACTCATGTCTGATTTACATTTTTCTCTGAGGCTTTCTTTCTGAGTGTTTTGAATTTGCTTCTTGATCTTCTCTGTCACCATACTAAAATTTTATAGTCAGGTTCTTTTTCCTTGTTTGTTCATTTTCCCACCATAATTCCTTATTTGGAACTTGAAATTTAAGTTTGGTTCTGTTCCTAGTGGGGAGTATAGAGGAGTCTCAAGCCTCAAGCTTTTTTATACTGCTATTTCAAGGTAGTTTTAGGGGACTGGAAGTCTTTGTTATATCCAAAATGGTATATTTTGAAAAGAGTTATGGTGACTGCTCTTTTGGTCTGCACTATGGTCTCTATCTTGGAAAGGCTTCTGATTCCTTAGGATTGAAACTGATGATGTTCCTCAGAGTCTTTCCTCCCTTGTGTTGTAGATAAATTAATAAAAGTAGGGTGTATACTTGACGCCAGAAAAGATACCATTTCAAAGACCCTGAACCTTGAAGCCAGAATTAATACTGTCCTTCAGGGCTTTGAATCTTTCCTGACCAAAAGTACCACTCTCTGCCCTTAAACTATGACTTTGGCTTGAAAATTCCCCAAACTGCTGTTTCTTCTGTCACCATCACCTAGTCCCACCATTGGTATTTCATCCAAATGGTTTATATCCCAGCCTTTTCCCCCCAGTCATAATCTCTCTTTCTGACCTCCTATGTTGTCTTGGGCAAGAAGAATCTTACTTTAATCTTTTCTTGGCTCTTCTACTCCAGAATCTGGTTTGAGGTGGGTTTTTAAAAAATTTGTTTATAGATGAATGTTGGGAGAGCTCAGCTGAGTGGTTCTGTGCTCTGTCATCTTGCCTCTATCCCAGGAAGTTGTAATAAAGAAATAAATGTGGCTAATGGAGGCTTATATTTGAGGGCAGGGCGGTGCTGGCTGAGTCTTCTAGGCAGGGAGACTATGAGTTCAGTAAAGGTTGGTTTGGGTCAGCCACGGTTGTGTGGGCCTGAGCTGAAATGTTCCAGTCTGTCTCCCTGTTGTCTCTAAGCTCCTTAAGGTAAGGAGTGAGATGCCCCTCCCCTCCTGATGGAAACTGAAAGCCAACAGGAAGTGAACTTGGTTCACTTCCTGAGCAAGATGGATGCCTGGGTTTAGCCCCTCAGGAAACAAGGGAAAGCTATCTTTCCCTTTTCAGCCTTGGCCCTAGTTGATGGTATAAATGAATCAACAGAAGCTCTTTGAATAAAGGCCAAGGGGTTTATTAAAGGCAAGGTTAAGCAGAGGGAAGAGGGTTAAGGTCTGGAAAACTGTTGCTGAGGGTGAAGGCCAGTCCTGGCAAAGAGTCTCAGAAGGTATGGTTAGGCTGAGGGAACCAGCCCCTCGGCCAGGGATAAATTCTCTGCCCTGATGTAGGGTGGTCTAGCAGGTTAACAGATGAAGGTAATGGCTTGGCTTAGGAGTGTCCCTGCCTGCCTAGGTAAACTAATTCCCACGTTCTCCTTCCACCAAATTCCCTCCTCCCAGGGTCCAAGGGGAAAAGCAGGGGCTAGCAGGATGTCTGGGTCAGGTCAAGGAAATCAGCCCCACAGTTGGTTCTCCAGGAATATTTATATTCCCAGATCCAATGGTTTTTGGCTGTGAGACCAGGGCCAGGCTGGGTCAACATTCAGTTTCCTTAACTGACAGGATTGCTTCTGGTGGCAAATGCAAGAGGTTCTTGCAGTAATCCTGCATTACAAAGTCCAATGCATCATTTTCAAACAAGTTATTGGATTAAGCATTTGCCTATTACTGTGGTGAAATTTGGAGAATTGATAATAGTCTGTCATAGAAGCTACCCAAAGTCACTGACCTTGCTGACGCGCTTATAATATGTTTTCATTAATCTTATTGGATTGCGAGTTAAGTGAGGCTAGAATACAGACAGGTCTTATTAAATCTTTCTGTCTCCCCAGTGCCTAACACAGAGCTCTACAATCAATCCACAGGCATTTATTTAGTGCTTACTATATATCTTCTAGGCACTGCAGTAGGTGCTAGAAATATAAAGACAAAATTGAAATAATCCTTTCCTTCAAGAAGTTTATTTTCTCAAAGAGAATATGTGTGTGTGTTCAAAATAATTACAAGAGCACTAGTAACAGAAAGGATAAAGAAAGGCTTCTTTTATAAGGTGGTGCTTGAGAGGAGCTTTGAAGGAAACTGAGATGAGAATAAACACATTCCAGGCATAGGAGGAAGTCTGTGCACATGCACAGAAATGGGGAATGTGATGCTCTTCATGACGAACAGCTTCTTTGACTAAAGAGTCAAAGTTTGCAGAGTGTGTTATGTGTAGATAGACATGATAGTTGGCAAGGTAGGTTGGAGTTAGAGCAAAAGGGGTTTAAATGGCAAGGAGAAGAATATATGGTTGTTCTTACAGGTATTAAAGACAATGAAATTTACTAATCAGGGAAGTGACATGATCAGACCTGTGCTTTATCAGTATCAATTTGTTGGCTCCATGGATGATGAATTGGAGAGAGAAGAAGCTTCAGGCAGGGAGAACAGCGAAGAGGCTGTTTCAAAAGCCCAGATGGACAATGAAGGCTAGAGTGGTGTCTGTGTGAGAGTAGACAAGAAGGCTGATGTGAAGGATGACGCAGGTAGAACTGACAAGATGTGAGTACTGATTAGCTCTGCAGAGTGAGGGAAAGTGAGGAACTGAGGATGAGATTATAAACCTAGATAAATAAACATAATCAATATTCAATAAGGTAAATATTAACAAACATTTAACAATAGCAACTTTCTTGATGTGAAATAGCCTACTTTAAGAATCACAGAATCTCCGAATTAGAAGGGTCCAAAATATTATCTAAATGAGTATGAAACCTTGCTACATAATGTTGTGAGGAAGATTAGTTAGTTAATTAAGTATTAAGGATGTACCTAGCAGGAAGGAGTTGGAGTTGGAGAATTCTAAGATGGAATGAAGGAGCAGGAAGAAGGTGCTTGTGCCCTGAGAGAGAGACTCCATTAGTGGTGGGCAAACTGTTGCCAGCCCAGGGCGATCTCAGATCCTGCTTCCTGATTTCCTTGGGATCCTGAGTGGAGGTGGATTTCCAGCAAGAGGAGAAGACCTACAGAGCAGAACCAAGCAGAGGAGGAGTTTGAGACCTGGTGGACAGCACCTCAAGTTCACTCACTCTTCTTGGATATTTTGGACCACCTAGGATTTTGGCATCCAGTGAGCATCTTTGGAAAACTGTGAGAACCCTCAAAGCCACCCCTCTGATCCACAGCTGTGCTGTTCAAGACTGGCTGGTTCCAGGCTTGAATGAGCTTCCCAGAGATTGCACTGTTTTCTACCTTTGTGCAGTTTTCTACAGACAGGTTTGCCTCCTCACTGTTTTTTCTGCCTCCTTGCAGTTTTCTATAACCAGTTTTTTTTTCTAACTGTTTTCTACAACCAGTAAGGAGATATAATGCCTTGTATGAAAAACAATAAATTGACCTTTTTATTTGGATCACTTGAGGTATGTGAGGAAAGTTTGCATAGTTACCCTAGAAGGACAAGCTTCAATCAAACTATAAAGGGTTTTAAATGCTCAACTGAGGAGTCTGAAGGTTCTGGGAGTGGGGAGGTGAAATAATTAGATCTACATATTTTTTCTATCCCTTTAAGTGTCCTGCAATTACAATCCTTCAGATTGACTCATGATTCATGATTTACAGCTCCATGGCTTCGTTTGGGGTGGATAGACTAGAGATAGGGAGGAATGTTAAGTGTGTACAATGAGTCTGATGATTATTCACAAATTTTCAAATAACAATTCTTTTTTTTTAACCCTCCCCAAAGCTAGAAATTATTCAAAATGTTGATGTCATATGCACTAAATAGAATACCATTAAGACAGAAAGAAGCATCCCTAAGCACTCTAAGCAGGCTTTAAATCTAATTTTACCATTAATATTTTGGTAAGGTAAAATAATTGGGCCACCTAGCAAACTTATTTGAGCACATCCATGAAGGCACTCAATCAATTTCAGTTTTAATCTCAGTAGCGATAGAAACTGGGTAACAAAGCTTTGAAATTGCCTTAAAAATGAGGCCCGTAAAAAATCCTATTTGACATGCAAAATTTGCATTGGCCATTCACTCATGCATGTGTCAGTGAACTTCATTCTGCTTTTTTCATGCCTGCCTCTTTCCAACCTTCTCAGATCTCTAGCCCAAGAGAAGATGAATCATCATCTTATATTTTAAAAATCAAAATTTCTCAGACTTTTATAAAAACAAAAAAGAATAAAAGGGAGAATCAAAGAATGTGGTGTTTCCTATTCACATTTCCTTTCTGCAGTCTCATTCTGGTTAAGTTGATGTTTTGGTAAGTAGAGTCCTGCATTTAGAGTTCAGAAAGATCATGGTTCAGATCTTGCCCATAGCATTTACTAGCTGTGTGATCATGGATAAGTCACACAGAAAGCTGTAGGCTTACTCTCTAGGATTTATGTACTAAGTTTTAGTTGCTTTGCAGTCTGAATTTTGATATTCCTGATCTGTGCCTAGAGTTGCCTTTCCAGAAAAAAAGTCTAGAAGAAAGGACAAAGTTTAAGACTTGGAGTCCATAGAAGCCCTATAAGGTCCATGTGTAGATTTTCAGAAGGGTCCATGAGGATGGGAAAAAAATAGATTTTGACTTTTACTAATATTTGGTGTCCTTTATGATCCTATTGGTTTTCTTTTTTCTTTTTTTTAAAACATTATTCAAAGAGAAGTTCCTTAAGCTTCCGCAGATGACCAAAGAGATCCACGAAATACACACAAAAAGATTAAGAACCCTTGATGTTGATCCTTCATTTTCTTGGCTGGCAGAACAATCTTTTTCATTTAATCCTTTACCCCTCCCAACACAGCCCTTCTGCTCTAGTGATGATGCAGATCAGAGGGTAGTGTCCTCATGTGGCAATGCTTAGGCTTAGATTTGTGAATCCTGCATGAGGAACCAGTGACATATAGTGGTCCTTGCGCAATTGTCATAATCTTGTGTATTTTATTGTTGCTGTTCTGCCAAGTTTATGAGTTGGAGTAAAAGAAAAATGTATAGACCTGCCCTTTGTGGAGTCTGCACCATATGAGCACTGATATTTCTTTTTTAAACTAAGCATCATTTTTCTTTATGACAAGTTTAGGGTGCTATAGAAATTCTACACTAAAAAAGCTGCACTGCAATTATAGGAGACCCCTTTGTGCACATCTTTAGACAAATAAAACCTTCCCCAGACTCTGCCTATACTAGGTCTTATGCATTAATGGAATCGAATAGAACACTCTGAGTGAAGTATGGACTTCCAAAGATATTGATACACATAAAACGAAGTGATTCAGCTTTAGGAAGTCTGGGAAGGTCCTTCCCTGCCAAGATATTATTCTCCCTCAAAAACCTGAAGGTAAGAGCTCAAATAAACACACACCAGCAAGAAATCCTTAAATAATCACCTAGGCTGCTTTGAAAATGAAGCACCTCTTCAGTGAAATTCTCCTAGCACCTTTATTTGAAATATCTCTTTAAGTCTTTTTCAACTTCACTATTTTACTTCCTGTCAAGGCTTGGTGGATACAGTTTTTATTTTTAAAATAATAACATTTATAGAGGCATTTAAGGTTGTGACCCAGTAGCTGTTGGACTAAAAGGAATTTTTTACTGTTCAGTAATTTTCAGTCTGGCTAACTCTTCAGGATGCTTTTTGGGGGTTTTTTTAGCACAGGCACTAGAGTAGTTTGTCACTTTCTTCTCCAGCTCATTTTATAGATTAGGAAACTGAGACAGAGTTAAGTAACCGGTACATGGTTACACAGGTTATTAAATATCTGCAGTCAGATTTGAACTCAGGAAGATGCCTTCCTGACTCCAGAACCAGTATTCTATCCACTGTACTACCTTAGAGAGCATCTAGTTCTTTTTTTTTAAAATTTTAAACATTTATTAATATTCATTTTTAACATGGTTACATGATTCATGCTCCTACTTTCCCCTTCACCCCCCACATTCCCCCTACCCATGGCTGACACACATTTCCACTGGCTTTATCATGTGTCCTTGATCAAGACCTATTTCCAAATTGTTGGTAGTTCATTGGTGTGGTAGTTTCGAGTCCACATCCTCAATCATGTCCACCCCAACCCATGCGTTCAAGCAGCTGTTTTTCTTATATGTTTCCTCTCCTGCAGTCCTTCCTCTGAATGTGGGTAGCGTTCTTTACCATAAATCCCTCAGAATTGTCCTGGGTTATTGTATTGCTGCTGGTACAGAGGTCCATTACAGCATCTAGTTCTTATATCATAAATAAAGAAAGGATTAGTAGAGCTAGTATTCCAACTCAGGTCTGTTGCTTCCTGGTTCGGTGCTTTTATACTGTCCTATTTTGCCTTTACAAAGTATTTTCCTCCCCACAAACCAATGTGGTAATGGGAGTTCAGAAAGGATAAAAAGTCTTTGATCATAGGCATGTGGGCACATAGCTGGTAAGGATCCAAGAAGAATCTGAAACATATTTTCCTGCCTCAAAGTCCATTTTTTATGCTACTTTGGATCAGTCATTTGTTATATATGATTCTTTGGGATTACACTCCTGGCTTTCTTGGCAAAGATATTGGATTGGTTTGTCCTTTCCTTGTCTAGCTCATTTTACAGGAGGGAAAACCGAGGCAAATAGGATTAAATAACTTGTCCAGGGTCACACAGCTAATTAGTGTCTAAGGCAAGATTGTTGTTTTATGTTCAATAATGTGTTTCTCTTAAGTTTCTGTCAGTTTCTTATATCTATACTTTCTTTTATAAATGATCAACATATCTATTCTTGTAAATAATCATTTGAATAAAGCTATTGTTTCTTGGTGCATATTGGCAAACTCCAATGGTCTTTTTTAAGGTTTCATCTCAATCCATTTGAATCATTTGATACTGTTAATCACCCTTTCCTACTAAATGCTCATTCCCTTTGGGGTTTTCATAATATTTCCTTCTATTGGTTCTCTTCCTACATAGGTAGGCACTCATAAAACTCCTTTGTGGACTCATCATCTGTATCATTTACTCTAATTGTGAGAATTCTCCAAAGCTCTGACCTGTCCTCTCTTCTCTTTTCTGTGTTTTCTGTTCATGTCATCAGCTCCCAACTTTTATCTCTATGCAGATGACTCACAGATCAATATACATAGCTCTAGTCTCTAACCTCAGTTGCCTATTTGACAATTTAAACTGGATATTCCAAAGATATATCAAATACAACATGTATAAAATACATATAATTATATTTTGCCCAAAATCTACCATTCTGGCAAATTTCACTAGTTCTGTTGAAGGCACTGTTGAAGTATTCCAAGTTGCATATGTTATCAGCATTATCCTTGACTCCTCATTCTCTCTCACCCTATATATCCAATTAGTTGCTAACTCTTGCTATGTCTACCTCTACAACATCTTTTTCATTCAACTCTTTCTAGTCACATAACTGCTGTGTTCATTCAGGTTCTCATCACCTCTCACAAATTATTGCCATGTAATTAGTCTCCTGCTTCCAGTTTCGTCCCACTCAAGTCTATCTCACACACAACTGCCAAAGTGTTCTTTTTTCCTCAAATAAATTTCTGACCATGCCACTTTTCTACTTGATAACTACAGGGTTTCTTTATTGCCTCTATGATAAAATATTAGCCATCATAACTTGGTATCCAACCTATATTTTCTACTTCCTGAACTCTGAAATCCAGACATCTGTTTTTCTTATGCAACACACTGTCTGCTCTCTCTTTGACTTTTTACTGGCCATTTTCCATTCCTGGAATGTGTATCCTCCTTATCTCTGCTAATAGAATCATTTTCTTCCTTTGAGATGCCACTTTCTACATGAAGGCTTTCCTGATTTCCCAACCCTCCCAGTGACTACTACCTTTTGCCCAAAATTATCTCATATTTAACTACTTTGTATTTATTTACAATTGTTCTTTTTATATTTATTCTGCATATACTTGTATCTGTACTTGTTGAATCCCTGGTTAGAATGTAGCTTACCTGAAAGGAGAGATTATTTAATGTACCCAGTTTTAAGGACTTGCCTTAAATTAGTTAACCAAATAAGATAGACACATTTTAGTGTCTCTGTTGCCACCAGAATAAAATACAAAATCCTCTGGTTGAGATTCAAAACCCTTTATAACCTAGCCTCATCCTACCTTTCTAGCCTTCTTACACCTTACCCCTCACTTCACAGTCAGTGATCTCATGATTTTGACCATCTTGCTGTTTCATGAACAAGACACTCAATCTTTTGACTCTGGGAATTTTCTCTGACTATTCCAAAAATCTGGAATGTACTCCTTCCTCATTTCCATCTACTGACTTTCCTGGCTTCCTATTTTCTGCAGAAACCCTTTCCCAAACCCTCTTAATTCTAATATCTTCCTTCTAACTTATTTCCTATTTGTCCTGTAAATAGCTTGTTTCTTTATATATATTTTACTTTTTTTGTCTGTCCCCATTAAACTGTGAGCCCCTTGAAGACAAGGACTATCTTTTGCTCATTTTGTATTTCCAGTACTTAGCATAGTGTCTGGCATATTGTAGCTGCCTAATAAATGTTTATTGATTAATTGAATGATATTAAGTCCTATTTCTAAGTAGCAATGAGCTGGCATAGAAAAAAGAATCACAGTATAGTGAAAGAACATTGATCTTTAAGTAAAAAAGACTATCACCAGAGACTATCATAGATGAAGACCTGGAAACAACTTTTGAGGACAGCTACTCCAATCTTTTTATTTTTCAAATAAGTATACTGAGGCTTGGAGGGGGTAAGTGATTTGCACAATGTAGGTATAGGCAGAGATTGACAGAACTAGGAAGGTCTTTTGACTCCAAATCCGGGAGCTCTCCCTATTATTCCATGATGACCCTGGGTTTAAGTCTTGGTTCTAACGATTTTGGATGTGACATTGAGCAAGTCACTTAAACTCAGTAGGCTTCTGTTTCCTTATCTGTATAATTATAACAAAAATGTTTGCTGAATATATACCCCAGACTCTTTGTCATTTAAGAGCATCTAAACTCAGAGGGCCTCATCACTATGATATTGGCTACCATTATATACATTTTTTCAGCCACAGGTATTCATGAAATACAGTAAATCTACTAAGGCATGGAGGAATTTTAATTTACAGCAGTGTAAGGTTGTTACCTAGGAAATCATAAGTCATGGAAGGGTCCTTGTGCAATTTATCTCACAGAATTGTTGTAAGGATTCATTAAGATGTATATGCAAGACTGCTTTGTAACCACTAAGTTTTATGAGGTAAGCTATTATGATTTGGTATCATGCAGAGTTAAGTGGACAATCTCTGCTCTAAAAGAGCTTAAAATTAAAGAGATGGCATTGACAAATATTAACATATTACATAATAGTTGCAAACATTTGGATAGTGCTTTAAAGTTTACAAAATACTTTGTACCTATGATCTTATTTGTATTATATATGTATTATCACATAATAACAATAACAACAAGAAGGCAGGTTTTAAACCAATATCAAAGTAGAATATAAAGCTTATATAAAACATAGTAGTAAGTTTATCTTGTAGAAAGGTAGTTGCATCAATAATCATATGAAAAAATGTTCTAAATCACTCTTGATTAGAGAAATGCAAATTAAAACAACACTAAGGTACCACATCATATCTATCATATTGGCCACTATGGCAGTAAAGGAAAGTGATAAATGTTGGAGGGGATGTGATAAAATTGAGACACTAATGCACTGTTGGTGGAGTTGTGAACTGATAAGTCATTCTTGGGGGTAATTTGGAACTATGCCCAAAGGGCTATGAAACTGTAAATGCCATTTGATCTGGTAATACCAATACTGGGTCTGTATCCCAAAGAGATAAAAAACGAGGGGAAGGATCTACTGTACAAAAATATTTTTAGAAGTTCTTTTTGTAGTGGCAAAGAATTAGAAACTGGGGGATGTCCATCAATTGGGAAATGGCTAAACAAATTATGGGACATGTTGGTGATGGAATACTATTGTGCTATAAGAGATGATAAGCAGGATGATTTCAGAAAAAGCTGGAAAGATCTACAGGAACTGATGCAGAGAAAAATAAGCATAACTGGAAGAATCTTGTATACATTAACAGCAATGCTGAACAATAATATCTGTGAAAACTTGGCTGCTCTCAGCAATGCAATGATCTGGATGAGTGCTGAAAGACTTATGACTAGGAATGCTATCCACCTACAGAGAAAGAACTATAGGAGTTGTCTTTCACATCAGTGTAGTTATGGTTTTTTTTGGAGTTTTGCTTATATATGAGTGTGTTCTTACAACAATAACCAATATGGAAATGTGTTTTATGTAACAAGAAAAGTAATTTTTAAAAAAAAAAAGGCAATTAGAGGAAGCCTAAGCTATGTGATTTGGGGCAAGGCATTTAAACTCTGTGGGCTTCAATGTCCACATTTGTAAAACAATGGAATCAGGTTAAATTATCTAAGTTCACTTCAGGTCCAAAACCCCCAAAATGGGATTCCAAATTATGGAAAGTATATTTTTATTCAACAAAGGTTGTTTTATTTTATGTTTTTCCAGATTATAGATCAACATAATTTTAGTAATCACTTTCAGATGTTTTGCATTCTCTCTCTCCTTCTCCTCCCTCTCTTCCTCCCCAAGATGGCAGGTAATATGATATAAGTTATACACATTCTATCTTGTATTACATATTTCCATGTTCAACATGTTATGAAAGAAAATACTTATTTCTTACACTAAAGAAATAAATTCATAGAGGATATAAGGTGAAGAATGATATGCTTCAAACTGCATTCAGACTCCCTCAGTTCTTTCTTTGGAGATAGATAACCTTTTTCCTCATGAGTCCCTTGGAGTTTTCCTAGATCCTTGCATTATTGACAATAATTATCATTCACAGTTAATCATTGTACTTTATTGCTGTTACTGTGTCCAACATTCTCCTGGTTCTGATTCTGTTCACTTCACTTTGCATCACTCCATATGTCTTTCCAGGTTGTTGGGGGTTTTTTTGTGTTTTTTTTTGAGATTGTCTTCATTATCATTTCTTATGGCATAATAGTATTCCATTACAAGCATATATCATAACTTGTTCAGCCTTTCCCCAACTGAGGGACATATCTTCACTTTCAAGTTCTTTGCCAATGCAAAAAGAGCTTCCATATTTTTGTACAAGTAGGTCCTTTCCCCCAACTTTGATCTCTTTGGGATCCAGACCTAACAATGTATACCCTTTACTTTTGAGAACCAAACATTGGAGGAGATAGTATTATCATTTGGTATTTCTGGGTCACAGTTTCACGGGCCTTTGGGAATGATTCCAAATAGTTCTCCAAAATTATATTACTCCATAGGTTCACCAATGGTGTATTAGCACCCTTAAAGAGGGTTTGAGATTAATTTCCTTCACTTTTGCTTATTAGTGAAGACTTCATAAAGGAAGAAAGATTTGAGGGACCACTTTTTGATCAATCCATAATATCATCTTTATTTCAAAAAATGGGATAAACTGTCATTTAGAGAAGAAATGGACCTATGATCTCATCAATATGCACACTCCCTCCAATAATGCAGGTCAAAGCTCATACTTGTCTCTCCTTCCTATAAAATTTTTGTCCAGGTCTTACCACAAGTTGTCTGTAGGGATTTCAGTATATTATAGGCCTTTCTTGTGTTCTCTTGACATTAGGCAGATATCAGTGAAACATACAGGCTGTCCTCTGGTTATTTCTCATTCTTGGCATGTGATATGGACATCATCTTGTTTTTGAACATGATATCATAATTACTTGTGTTTTACAGTTTGTTCACCTCTACCATAGACCTTTCTATTGCCCTTTGGTGGTACGTTAGAGACTAATATTTAATGACTCATAGCTATTCAAAAAAAGGAGAATATAAGCATTTCAAAAATGGCTCTTTTTATGAAAAGAAATGTAGGGGTCATTGAAGGAATTTTGCAGTTTCTTGAAGGCAATCCAACCTGTGTCCTTCCTCCTGTCCTGTTTAATTATTAACTGGATTTATTCATTTTTACTCTTTCTATAAGATATGTATACATATGCAGCAATACATATGTATTGATGGATGAGCTCTATAAGTTGTTTTACAGAATATAATCCTGGCAACAGTCATTCTATTTAACTTTCCCCTTGTGTATGATGAATACAAATTCTTTTGATCTCTCAGAGAAAGTTCAGAAGAGTTCAAGGGTTTGAGGCAACCAGTACCTCTTTATCTGCAAATAGAATATCTAGGAGGGTTTGCCATCTATAAAAAAGCCCTTCTCAACTAGATTCTGAATTGTATCCCTTTCACGACAATGACAAATATCTTTGGTGAATACAATTCTGTTTTATGATATGCCTGTTATTAATCAGAGTCATCAAACAAGATTATCTCTGTTGCTATAACTTTCAAGGAATTTAAAAAAGTTTTTACATATGAATGAAAGACAGTTTATTAGAAGAGAACCATTAAATGGCAACATTCTAATCAATAAATAATTTGCATAGTGATACATTTTTCATTCCTATAAGAGAAAAGATGTGATCTACTATGGAATATCATTTGTTATATCCTGTTTATATCCTATTAAAATCACTTTTGAGGATGCTCTTAATGCATTCTTAGGTTTTTCTCATAACATTTTATATAAATAGGAAGGTACGCATATATTTCAGTAGTTGTTGAGGCATGTAAGTTTTCCTTGTGATTTTTTAATATTAGGAAGGTTAAAAATTTTTTTCAAGACTTTAGTATCATTGCATCCTTCAGATTTTTGTGAACTGATCTCATAATGTTCCATCAATTGTGTCTCTCCCAACTTGGATCTCTTCTGTATATTCTTGGTTTAATTCAGCTATTTTTTCCTTTGTACTTTTTTATCTCCCTAATGCCAATTCTATTTCTTCTATAAGATCAACTGGGGCTGTAATAAAAGACAAATGTGGTGACTTTACCATCCTTAGGATAAATAAGTTTATTATTAAAAATCTCTACAGATCCTTTCCACTTTTCTTTTTGTTCATTGTCCTTCCTTTTTTATCTCTAAATGACTTCAGCTGTAGGAACTCTTTGAAATTATGGCTTTCTTTCCCTTACTCTAATCTTCCTTTCATATCTCCCTGATTATTCTAATCTCATCCCATTCCTATGTGGAAGCTGGGTGAATATTGCCAGTAGTTTTTTTCCTGCTTTCCCTTTGCCTCTACCACACCCTCAACTTGGAACCTTCCAGATATTTAAGGTAAATCATGTTGTAAGATAAAAATGATTTCTTATTTCACTTAGATAATATGCTGAGAAGCAAAACTATGAACTTTACAATGAAATAGAAGGCCACTTTGCCTTGCCACTGTTTCCTAATCTTCCAGGCTTTATCACCTTCTCTACACTTGTTTCCTCTTGATCTTGGGCACAATTATCTGATGTGCTAATGTGTCTTGAGGATTCCAATTTCCATTTTTCCAGCTTCTGTTCCAGACCTATCCATTTGTCCTATAGCTGAATTCTCTTATATATGTTGTGATCCACAATTAGAGTATGAGCTTCTTGAAAGCAGGACTATAATATTTTCTCTTTGAATACTCATTATTTAGTATGTTTGACACACATAAAGTGCTTAGTAATTTTTATTTATACATTCATTTATTTAATAACATATAAATATTTCAATATAAAGTTGATTAATTGCACGTCATATCTTTTTTCCCTTTTTTTTCCTTTTATCTTCATACCAATTTTTAAAAAAAAAATTTTTTTAAACCCTTAACTTCTGTGTATTGGTTCCTAGGTGGAAGAGTGGTAAGGGTGGGCAATGGGGGTCAAGTGACTTGCCCAGGGTCACACAACTGGGAAGTGTCTGAGGCCGGATTTGAACCTAGAACCTCCCATCTCTAGGCCTAACTCTCAATCCACTGAGCTACCCAGCTGCCCCCCTTCGTACCAGTTTTAATCTTTGTTCTAACAAATTGGTGGTTTGACTCTACAAAGACAAATGATTCAGGATCAAATCCCAAAATTAATACAAAAGTATATGGAAAGGAACAAAACCTTCCAGTGGTAGGTGTAAAATAAGGGGAGCCATTCAGGAATAATTATTATCTTTTTTGTGGGTACAGTGGGCTCTTTCTGCCGTGAACTCAGAGTACAGAGTGTTCTTTTCCAGAGCAAAAAGAAAATTAAACAAAACACTTTCAAAAAATTGCCCCATGATCTCAACTACAACTCAAATAGGGAAAAGAGAAAGGTGATAGTGTTCAGATAAGTGAACTATATATTTTAAAGGTTTATTAACATAATGCCAACAATTACTATTTGTGTAGCATTTTGAAGTTTGTAAAGTAACAGACCTATAAAGGGGTAATTATAGAAATAAAGTTTCCATTTTACAGATGAGAAAAGTTGAACTGAGGCTTAAAAAGTTTAATAGCCCAGGGACACTGAGGGAGCAAGTATCAGAGGTAGGATTTAAATCTCTTTTATACTTTATTCTCTCGAATATACCAAAGATTAAAACTACTTAAGTTGATATTGTAGAAAGAGCATTGGATTTGAAATCAGAAAATCTGAGGTCAAATACTTGCTCTGCCCCTCACTATTGATATGTCACTTCTCATCCCTCAAACTCAATTTCCACATCTATAAAATGAAAGGACTGGTCTAGATGACTTCTATGGTTCCCCCATGGGCAAAAAAATCTTCAATTATACCTATAAAACAATAAGATACACTTTTAATTAGAAGCATGAAATTAGCTCTAATTCATATAAGGTACTTATATGCTTAAGAGAAAAGTCATTGTTATTAGAAAAAAACATAATTAATTTGTTCACCTTGCAATGAACCGTGACAACTCACAGAAGATACTGTCTCAACCATATTATAGTTACACCATATGCTCCCTCTCCTTCTTTCTCATTCTATATGGTCTGGTCTTGATACATTTTTCCAAGGTGTTTCCCTTGCCTGGAATAATAATTATTTTCTTATTTCTTCCTCACTTTTACCTTTTTTTAAAAAATTTAAACATTTATTAATATTCATTTTAACATGGTTACATGATTCATGCTCCTACTTTCCCCTTCACCCCCTTCATTCCCCCCACCCATGGCCAACGCACATTTCCACTACTTTTGTCATGTGTCCTTGATCAAGACCTATTTCCAAATTGTTGATAGTTGCATTGGTGTGGTAGTTTCAAGTCTACAACCCCAATCATGTCCACCCCAACTCACCTTTACCTTTTGAAATCCTTCATTTGTGTAAAAGCCCTATTCAGATGCTTCCCCTTCCATAAAGCATTCCTTGATTTTTCTGGGGAAGGGGAGCAAATGTTTTCTCTCCCTTTTATATTTCTGAGGACATATCTGTACCTCTCTTTTGAATTTAGAATGTTATAATTTGAGTTTGGGTTGTTTGCAACCATATCTTATTCTCCTTTATTAAGTTAACAAGTTTTTTGAGGTTGGGATCAGGATGCCCTTGTCTAAAAGTTCATATTCTCCATTTTATTTTTTGGTCCAATCTAATGATTACATCAATATAAGGAATTCCTAGGGAGGAAGTTCCCATTATTCTTGCAGATTAGAGACTATTTGCAAATTATAACTTGAGGACGTTTTTGCCCTGGATGTTGCTTATGCGTGGAATGAACTCATCCCTTTCTTCCACTTATTGGAATCCTTAGCTTTCTTCAAAATTCAGTTCAAGCACCACTTTCTACATAAAGTCTGTCTTGATTCCCCCAATTGTTATTACCACTTCTTGACATTCTTCCTCCAAATTGCCTTGCATTTATCCTGTATATATTCATAGACATTCTTGTTGTCTTTCCTGGTTAAATCTTTGCTACTTAAAAGTAAATACGATTTTATTTTCATCTCAGCGTCTCCAGTGGCTGGCACATGACAGGTACTGAGCAAGTGTAGATTGTTTGATGAGTTAATTGGGGCAGTGGTTAAGTAATTTACCCCAGGTCACATAGCCAACTACGTTTCAGAGATAGTACTCATGTCATCTTGACACCAAGACCAACCCTCTATCTGTTACCTTTCTCCATCTACACTCTATTTGATTTTTAAGTCAGGGAACTCTCCCATCTGCTAAGACTTCTCTGTTATGGTTTTCCTTCAACCATAATAATCTCTTTTACTGCGGGAATTGCTTTGAAAGTCACAGTACTTCTATAATAATTCCATAACAGTTTCAATCTCTGTTTCCTTTCCTCCTCTGTCACTGCTTACTGAGCCATGCAAATTCCCATGTCATGACTTCAGTCACTCTTGTTCAGAGAGACACTCGATTTTCACCCTTGAAGCCTTAGGGTTTCCACTTCGTGCTGTCTGAAGTGTGGAAGATTTTCCATCGCTTTAGCTGCGATGTAGAGCTTAGCATTATGAAGTTGTACTGATTTTTTTCAATCAGCAATATTCGACCAAGGAGCTGGGAATCTTTTTGACCTGGAGTGGAGTTCACTTCCATTGAATGGCTACTTAATGTGCATCTACTACATACTAGGATGTATAAAGTTCAGTAAGGGGCACAAGAAAGACAGGGATTTTTGCCCTTTTCCCAGTCTTGTTAGGGGACAAAGTAAACTAAACATGAGGTAGAACGGGGTAAGACCTGGAATGAGAGGTCTGAACAGCCAAAGAGGGCTGCTCAGAAGGGAGTGTGGGCTAATGGAGAGAGCATGAGAGCTGGAGTCAGGAGAGAACCGAATTAGAATCAGAACTCTGACATTTTCATTTCTCTATACCAAAGCTTCCTTACTCTCTCGTAGGGCTGCTGTTCTTTGTAAAGTGATTATAGGTATGTGGGTTATCATTCTATGGAATGAGAGAAGGGAGAGATCACATTACGCTGGTGTGGCTGGGAACTATTTTTTTGAATAAAAAGTTCAACTGAGTTGATTTTTTCTCCCTTGTTAGTGTCTCATCCTTTTACTTAAATCCAATATCTCCTGGACGTAGGCTTCAATGTCCTACCATCACCTACAATTCAACATATCCAAACTGAAACTCATAACCTTTTTTGTTTCTATCATCCTTCAATCCCTGCCTTTCTTTTCCTTTCAGCAGCATCACTATATTCCTGGTTTTGTTGTTGTTATTCGGTCATTTTAGTTATGTCTGACTCTCTTAATCCCATTTGGGTTTTCTGGGCAAAGGTAGGGTGGTTTGCCATTTCCTTTTCCAGCTCTTTTTACAGATGAGGCAAACAGGGTTTTAATGACTTGCACAGAGTCATACAATAAGTGTCTTAGGACAGATTTGAACTCAGGAGACTCCAGACTCAGCATTCTATCTACTACACCACTTACTCATCCCAAATTCCTGGTTACACTAGCTCTAAACTTTGAACCAAAGAATGTTGGCAGTGAATGGGGGCATAAACAGTTTACATTCTCTCCCAATTCATTTATAAGTGTGGAACCCGGGGCCCAAAATAAAAAAGTGATGATGAGATTACAAAATGACTGAGCTGGAAAGGGTCAGAATTTGACAAGCTCAACCAAGAATTGAACAAGAATGTCCTCTAAAGCATCCCCAACAAAAGGCAATTCAGCTTTGGCCTGTTCACTACCAGAATGAAGACCATTCTAAGCAACCAGACGGTCGACATCCCAGAAAATGTTGACATTTCTCTTAAGGGCCGGACAGTTATTGTGAAGGGCCCCAGAGGAATCCTACGAAGGGATTTCAACCATATCAATGTTGAGCTCAGTCTCCTTGGAAAGAAGAAAAAAAGGCTCCGAGTAGACAAGTGGTGGGGAAATCGAAAAGAACTGGCCACTGTACGCACAATCTGTAGTCATGTGCAAAACATGATCAAAGGCGTAACCTTGGGTTTTCGTTACAAGATGAGGTCTGTGTATGCTCACTTCCCCATCAATGTTGTTATTCAAGAAAATGGCTCACTTGTTGAAATCAGAAATTTCTTGGGTGAAAAATACATCCGAAGAGTGCGCATGAGGCCAGGTGTGGCTTGTGCTGTTTCTCAAGCTCAGAAAGATGAGTTAATTCTTGAAGGAAATGATATTGAACTTGTCTCAAACTCAGCTGCCCTCATTCAACAGGCCACCACAGTCAAAAACAAGGATATCAGAAAATTTTTGGATGGCATCTATGTTTCTGAGAAAGGCACCGTGCAACAAGCTGATGAATAAGTTGGAAAAGATACCAAAGGCAGTGTCCTGAGGAGTCAACGCTTATTCAGATGTCAAAATAAAAATACCTTTTTGTCAAAAAAAAAAAAAAAAAAAAAAAAAAAAAAAAAAAAAAGGCAATTCAGCCTACTGAGAGAGAACTCACTACTTCCCCAGATATCCCTTCCCACTTCAGAACAGTTCTAATGGGTGGGAGTTTTTTTTTTTTTGTTCGTTTTTTGCATAATCTAAGGAGTAAACCTGTTTCTCTGCAACTTGGGGATTTTTCTGTCATATTATAGATATACACTCCAAGAAGACAACAAACTTCTCGTTTAGGGGGAAGCTGAGTGGCTCAGTGTATTGAGAGCTCAGCCTAGAGATGGAACATCATGGATTCAAACGCATCCTAGCTGTGTGACCTTAGGCAAATCAATTAATATCTATTGCCTTGCCCTTACTGTTCTGCCTTAGAACCTATTTTGGTTCTAAGACAGGAAGTAAGGGCTTTTTTTTTTAAACCATTAACTTCTGTGTATTGGCTCCTAGGTGGAAGAGTGGTAAGGGTGGGCAATGGAGGTCAAATGACTTGCCCAGGGTCACACAGCCGGGAAGTGTCTGAGGCCAGATTTGAACCTAGGACCTCCCGTCTCTAGGCCTGACTCTCCATCCACTGAGCTACCCAGCTGCCCCAGGAAGTAAAGGTTTTAAAAAAAGAGGTCTGAAAAAAATTGCACCTTAATATTACTCTGCAGAGAGTCATGAACAACAACTACTCATCTCATTTTCATTGGATGATCTGTCGCCTGACAGAAGCTGTGGCTCCATAATTCCTTGGAGAACCAGTAGTTATTTCTTCCTTAGAGAGTCAACCTCCTTCCTCCTCAGAAAGAGCCTTTTTTTCTCTCACTTAGCTGCCAGACTTCAGTGATCCATCTTCTCCCACCCTTCTTCTTTCTGATATGATCGGTATTCCCCTCTGCCTCTTCATATTCTTTCACATTGAAAACTTTCTTCCATTTTCCAAACTACAGATAACTACAGTGTCCAAGTATAGTATTGGGACTGATTTGCACAATGAGCAGATAAGTCAATTGACAGTGACAGAAATGCAACTACCTTATAAAGGTGATTGCAAAATTCATCCCCTCTCCAAACTTATAGGAAGTGAAATCTCCAGGCATTTGCCATTCTTGCTTGTAGCTAAAGAGGAAAATGTAGGTTTGGTGTAAGAAAAAAGCTAACAACTAGTCTGACCTCAAGTGTAATGCATTGCTTTGGGAGGAAGTGAATTCCTCCTCAAAGGAAATCTTCAGATAAAGGCTGGATAATTACATGTTTAATATACTGTAGAAAAATTCTTATTCAGGTATCAACTGGATTATATGGCTTCTGTGAACCTTTCAGACAGAAAGTGAGATTTTGTGATTGTGTGAATATGCCTTCTTAGATAGGTACCCAAGAATCTGTGAATAAATTACACATCACCCCCACCACTTCAATAAACTTCAGTGACTATTATAACACTAGGATCAAATACTTATTCCTTTGTATTTAAAGCTCTTCACAACCTGACTTCATCCTAGAGAATGTAATGGCTGTTGCATATCACCTTTACTTCTGATCCCCCACCGTTCCTGAGTACCAGATATTGCTGAGGAACATGGACCAGACATTGAAATGAGCAAATGTATTGAGAGAAAGAAGATTTACAAAAACAGTATAAATGATTTGCTTAGTCACACAATGAATCTCTCATAGAGATAGGATTCAAATCCATACCTTTTGACTCCAAATCCAGTGATCAAATTTGGGCATACTGGAACTTTGGTCTGTGCAAGGAGTAATGTTAGTTGATTCTGATTATCGATAGCATTGAAAAAGTATTATAGATCAGGGGTTATAAGTCTGGACTTCATGAAGTTACTGAAAGCATCCCAGTCAATTGAATTGGAATGTGACTCTCATGATTGCCTTTCTTCCAGCCTCAATAGTATTTCCTCTCCACCAAAATCTCATTCTTCAAGCTTCTGACAAGTATTGATCTAACTCTGAAGTATTTAGCATGACACAAAGTATAAGAGGTATAAGAAATGATCCTACCCTTAAAAAACTTATAATTTAGTTGAGAAGACAAGACACCTGAAACACTCCTGAGAATTCTCTGACAAGAGTGTGTTAAATTGTGTAGTGTGAGTACTCTAAGAACTCTTCAAATTGAGAAATGACAAAAAAGCAAGAGAGGAAGGTGAAGCAAATAGTCCAAGTTAGGTGATAAGAACAGCACTGAATGAGAACTAGGAATGGATGTAGAAGAGCTCGTCAAGTCTTTTGCTTTCATTTTCTCTGCCATAGACAATGATCTTTAGGCTGCAAAAGACAGAAAAAAGATGGCTAATAAGGAATTAATACACAAGATAAAAAGCAGAGCTGGAACTAGTACAGGACATTGGGTACTTTGCTCCAGGTACTGACAACCTCCCTGGAAGAATTCAGTCTATTCAATGCTTTTCCAAGAGAAACAAATTCCCATATCAGCTATGTTCAAAATGCTATGTCTCATTCTTTTTTTCTCTCTCTCTCTCTCATCCCTTCCTGTCCCCAAGAAGGCAGCTAATATCATGTAGGTCGTGTGTATATATGATTATATATATGTAATCATATAAGCTCTCTGCACAAAGAAAGGATTCAATAAATGTCAGTCTATTGTTATGATAGCTATTGAAAATCTTTTCTGGAAGTAAATAATCCCACTTGTCTCAAGGCAACCCATTTATTTTGAATAGTTCAAATGATTAGGCATCTATTCCTTACACCAAGCCTAATTTTTTTGCTTTGTATCTTTCATTCATTGCTCCCATGTGGCTAAACTGAACAAGTCTGATCTTCCTCTTCATGACAGCTCATCAAATATTCAAAAATAGAGAACATGTACCCACCTGCCTCAACCCACGCCTTTTTCTCCCCTCCACTTCATTTGACCAATGATCTTCATGTGGCATAATGCTCTTGACTATTCTGGTTGTCCAACTCTGAAAATTCTTTAAATGTGTCATTCAGAATTGAATCCAATACTATATATGTCTGATGTGGTGAAATATGGAGAGTAACACTTCCTTAATTCCAGATGCAATGTTTGTCTTAATGAAGTTTAAAAGATGCACTCATTTTCTGGAATACCATATCACATTGTATGTTCATATTGAGCTTGCAGTTCACTGTAACCTCCAAATATTATCAGATTAAATTGCTGTTTATCTATATGCCCTGTTCCAGGCTAACAAAATCTTTCTTGCTTCTGAATCTGTCAGTATCCTCCCAGTTTTTTTCCCACTAGAAAATTGAATAAAAATACCATAAATGTCTTCATCTAAAATCCTCAATAAAAATATTAAATAGGATAAGGCCAGCCAGAGATCCCTGGAGTAGCCTACTAATACCTTTTTTCCTATTTAGCATGCAACTATTAAAGACTATTCTATGAGATCAGCAATTCAACTAATTCTAATCTCTAAGTGTACTATTGTCTAACCCACAGGCATCTATCTTTTCCATAATCACAGGACAGGATTCACTGTCATATTATTTATTAACAATCTATGTAAGTTCAATCTACAGTTTTCTCTGAACTACCAATCAAATAACCATGTGAACAAAGGAAATGAGGTTATTCTAGCATGATTTTTTCTTTATTATTTATTTACTTTTAATATTCTTTTTTAATTTTGAGTTCTGAATTATCTATTTCCCACCACCATTGAGAAAGCAAGCAATATGTCAATTATACATGTGAAATCATGCAAAACATATTTCCATATTAACAATATGGCAAAAAAGCAGCAAGTATAGAAAGTTAAAAAACTATTCTTCAATTTGTACTCAAAGTTCGACAGTTTTCGCTCTGGGGGTGGATAGCATTTTTCATCATGAGCCCTACAGAATTAGCATTGCAATTTCTTCATTAAGATGTTGGCCCTTTGTGATCATCAATTCCTTCTAGAAGTGTTTACAAAAAAAAAATCTCCCATAATATGTTCTAGAATTTTCTCCGGATATAAAGGGAAAATTCCATGGCCTAGAATTTTCTTACTCTACTTTCTTGTTTTTTAAATTCAGGACAATATCTGTCCGTTTCCAAACCTTGGAGCTTCTCCTACCCCATGATCTTTCAAAGATTAGTGACAATAGAACAATGATCATATCTGCCATGTTCTTCAGTATCATCAGTTGTAGTTAATCAGGTCCAAGTGACCCGAACTCATCAGACATCTAAGTTCTCTCCTACCATTTCTCTACTTATCTTGTGCATCCAAATCCACTAATTTTTTTGTCTTACTCTTTTCAGACAAATACTCTTCTCCTTGGTAGTGCATAAGCAAAACAGGAACAGAATAGTTCTTTTCTCTGTCATCTGTTACCATTGTCCTGTGCAACCTAATTGGAGGCTCTGTCTTTTCTTTGATTCTCCTCTTTTCTATAATATACTTGGATATTACAGGATGTTGCAGATGAATGCCTGATAACTGGGCTGAAGTTTGCAGAATTCCCCTTCCTCATTCACCCAGGTAGTTTTGCTCTCACCCAGGAACCCTGGAGCAGTGACAAGTTAGTCTCACCCACTTTAAGGTGTTCTGTGAAGAGGAAGAAGAGAAGCTGACAAAAATCCCCTTTGGGCAACAGACAAATCCTGGTGATTTTAATTTGTTTTTTCTTAGACTTCAAAGAGGCAAATCCATGCCTTTGAGCCTGATGCCTTCTCTCCACCCTCACACCCTACTACCACTGGAAAGCTTACATTATTTTTTTAAGGTTTGTTTATATTTCTGTGTTTAAACATTCCCATCATTTCTCATACTAGAATTCAGTATAAATGTTGTTAACTATTGGCATTGTTTATCTGAGGTAATTGGGGGAAAGCTTCCAAGAAAAGGAGAAAGAGAAATTTAAAACTGTGATATTTTTGCCAAAACTTAATCTCTATCTTGGGACTCAAAGAGAGCTTTGTGATTAATTTTTGTAACTTCTTAAGAGAGAAAGAATATTTATACTGATCCCCTAGGCATTGAGTCAGCAGTAGTGGTGTTTCCAAGTAGCTCATTTGGTATTGAGGTAGAACCTCCACAATTTTCTTTTCCCTTTCTTTTCTCAGTTTGAAAGAAAAAACACTCCTCCAAAGAGGAAGGGTCTAAAGGAGTAATTGGAGGAAGTCATACTCAAGGGGAGAAGTAACTTAACCAATAAAAATGTAGCAAGTGAGGCCACCCTGATTTATCCAATTCAGCAAAACACCACAGCAGAGCTATTAGGTTTAAAACAAACAAACAAAAAAAGCCTCTTTTCTCTTGTTCTCAATTTTCCTCATCCTTGATTCTGTATACTTCTCTCTAAAATGCAAGTTAACTAATACAATGTGGTGAATTTATCCCTTCGTTAGCTATTTTATAGTATTTTATAGTATTGTGTTATGCTTCCTTTTCCTGATAACCCCTTTAAATTGACCATTGTTCATTTTAATAGGAGGGCCAAGAGGTTCTCTAAAGTTACCATTTTCATATTCACAAATATATGCGTTCCTTTTTTTTGACAATATCAGTCTATTCACCTACATTCTATATTCTCTTTTCTTATTAGCTCTAGGAGCTAAGGATAAAGAAATATTTTTTCCCATTCAGTAAATACAAACCATTCTGTTTCATATTATCGCTTTAGCCTTCTGAATGCAAGTCAAAGTTTTCCTTATTCCCAGGAGCATGAAGACTGAGTCTCACATATAAAGAACTCATTAGTTTTATTTGCTACTAGTACACAGCAAGGAGCAGAGCACAGAAAAAATAATAAAACTCTTACTTTTCTTTATCAACTCAGCTTGAACCCTACAAGTCTAAGAAAGAGTCAAGAAAGATGTGCTTGAACGCAAGATTTCTGTGGTTCTAATTCTGGCTTTTGTCTACAATAATTTTAAACAAGTCACTTTAGCTCTCTTTTTCTACCACAAAAAATGAGGGCGATGCCATACGTTTCCCAAGATCATCTGTGGAATATAAGTAATGTTGGTAAAGAGTATGACGATAGAAAGTGCTAAGCACGAAGTGTTATTTTCAATGCTGCACCTCCGAGACCATCAATCAGCTGTTCCCTTGGCTGGATTTGGGATTTGGAAGCCCTGTGAAGGCCAACTATCACATTTAGTTTCTTCACAACTCATTGATCTAAGGAGCTTTTAGACACCGCTTAGAAATATTCAATCTTCCTTCTTCTTGGACGGAGGCTCCAGTGCTTGTAACAGACCACTCACCAGGGACAATTTGAAATGCTCCAAAGCAGTGTTAATAATAATTTGAAATAGGGATGTAGGGGATTCTGAGAGGTAAAAATCATAGGCCAGAAAAGCACTTCACCCTTTCCAATTTTTCTTTACAGTAGGCTTTCTCTAAAAATATATTTTCAGAATTGCTGGTTTAAAAAAAAATTCCAGTAGTAATTACAGTTGCCTGGAGCTATGGATATTCATCACTGCCTCTCAGTTTTACTCCAAGCATACTGCAAAGCAGTGGGAGTGAGTGTTCTTAACACTGGAATATCTAGAACAAAAAATAACTGCCTGAATAATCACTGGATTTTTGGCAAGCATGAAATCCCTTATTCCAGAGATGAGGACGATAGCAGTTGTCCTAAAACCTCAGAAGACTCTTCGTGTCTTTCTATAAAATGGCAGAGGGGAAGCTTCCTCTTGGTTTCCCATGTTCAGCACGGCCCTCCTAGCAGCTCTCTCTACAAACCCAGCATTGTGATTAGAGTAAGGAGAGTCCCTGATTCACATCCAGGCTCTAATTACTCTATAACCATCCATAAGTCACCTAAACTCTCTGATCCTCCCAGAGGTCCTCACCTATAAAATGGGGACAACAATACCTGAATCTGCCTCATAAAGTCATAAAAATAGGGTTCAAATGAGATAATTTAGGGAAGGAGCTTTATGCTATTGAACTTTATTGTGCTGTATAAATTCAAGCAATTATTACCATTTCTTGGTGTTGCTAAGAAGTATTCCAAAAGAAGGACCAAAGGACATTTTTTCATGGTCTTTTTCTCTCATATGCCTCCCAATCCACCCCAAGAACCTCTGGAGAAACCTCAGAAAATGCTTTATGATGTCATTTTTTTTACCTAAAATAGTCAAAGCTTCATGGGTATGATGGAAGCTGACTAAATACCTAGTATCTAAGAGCTCATGTTTCTATAGAGTTATACAATATACAAAGGACTTTGCTCATAACAACCTTGTGAAGTAGGAAAGACAAATATTATTTTTCCCATTTTACACACGAGGAAACTGAGGCTCAGATAGATCATATGACTTACTTGAGTTCATTTAGCTAAAAAGTGACAGGACTGAGACTTGAACCCAGGCTTTCTAAAGTGTTAGTGTAGAGCTCTTTCCATTACATCTGTTGCTTTTAAAACTCTAAGGAAATTCATTGTACCCTAAATTTGAACAATAGGAGAACTTCAATAGTCTGCTCTCCTGGCATGTGGAGCAAACATTAATAATAACAATGAATATTTATATAGCATTCCCTGTGTGCCAGTTACTGTGCTCAGTGTCTTACAATTATTATATCATTTCACAACAACTCTTGGAGGTAGGTGCTGATGTTATCCCCATTTTATAGATGAGGAAACTGTGGCAAACAGAAGTTAATTTGTTCAAGGTTGCACAAGTAGTGTCTGAGATTAGATTTGGACTCAGGTATTCCTAATTGAAAGCCCAACACTCTATCCACTGCAAGACAAAAAATGTCTCTCTCTTGGACATAAAGGTGAGAAGTGAGGTCAAAATTAGATGAATGTGAAGCCATAGAGGAGAAACATTCATTAAACATATGCTAGGGCAAATACTGTTAAAGATATAATTAAGGCTATTTTCCTATCTGAGTGATGAATAAATAAATAGGTAGACAACTTTTTTTCATTCTTTAACAGAATTTTTCGACTAAGAAAATTCTGCCCTGTGTTTGATGTCAGCTCCCTGCCACAGCAAAAACAAGACTAAGATATTTCTGACTGCATCATCGCAGGATGAAGAGAGGGCCAGTCACTAGATATCTATAGCTTGCCTTTCCATAACCTAAAAAAACAATGAGCTGATACAGAAAGCCTTTAGGCTTGCAAAGAGCATTTTGTCCACATTGGTTCATTTGATCCTCAAAACAACCTTCTGAATTAGAGATTGTGGGTATTATCCTCATTTTATAGATGAGGAAATTGAGGCTAAGAGAGACTAACTGCCTGGTCTACAGTCACACATTAAACTTTTAAATTATTATTTATTTCCTAAGTTTTGAATTTCAAATTCTCTTCTTGTCTCCAGACCTTTCCCATCTACTGAGAAAAGCAATAGAATATCAGTTTTATATGTGAAATTATACAAAACATATTTCTATACTTCACATGTCCCAAGAAAGAGATGAAAAATAATGAAATTATACTTCAATTTACACTCAGGGTTCATCCGTTCTTTCTCTCTGGAGGCAGAGAGTATTTTTTTCATCTTGAATCCTTCAGAATTGTCTTAGATCAGTGTACTGATCAGAGAAGTGAAGTCTTTCACAATTGGTAACAATTAAAATATTGTTGTTATTGTGTATAATGATTTCCTGGCTCTCCTTACTTCATTCTTCATCATTTCTTACAGGTCTTCCCAGATTTTTCTGAAATCATTCCCTTTGTCATTTTTTATAGCACATTTCTTATACAAGACAGAATATCAGTGTCATATGCCACAACTTCTTTAGTCATTCCCCAATTGATGGGCATCCCCTCACTTTCCATTATTTGTCCCCCTAAAAAGATCTGCTATAAATATTTTTGTACAAATTGATCTTTTTTCATTTTTCTTTGATGTCTTTGAGATACAAAACTGGTATTGGTATTACCAGGTATGGACAATTTTATAGCCCTTTGGGCATTGATCCAAATTGTTCTCTAAAATGATTGAAGCAGTTCAGAACTCCATCAGTGACCCATCTGAAATCTCATCTGAAATTAAAAATGCCTTTACCCCAAGTCAACTGTTCCATCTACTATACCATTTGGGGCCTCTAAAGAAAGTCATATTTCTACACAACCAAGGAAGCAAATTTTTTTCTGGAAATCCAGCAGCTTACAAGTCTGTCTTCAGGCTTTTACATGAGAACTTAAAGTCTAAGCATCTTTTTGTTTCTTTCTGCATATTTCTGGATTTACTTAAGAAGGATAACAAGTAGAGATGGAGATTTAATAGGCCAAACTTGAAAGGTAGATATTAAATTATTAATAAATCCCATAACATGTGGGCCACAAAAATATGCCAAAGTAAGGCCAGCTTTATTCAATGCCACATAGATACTTAATTTTATTAACATTTGATTTTAGTTTAATTTACCTTAAAGCAGATATTTGCTTATTTTCTAATCACAATGACTATTTATCTCATGACCTAATTTAATTTAATTTTTAAAATTTTTTCCCATGGTCATGTGATTCTTGTTGTCTCCCTCCCCTTCTCCTCCCAGAGCTAACAAGCAATTCCACTGTGCTATACATGTATTATCAATCAAAGCCTATTTCCATATTATTCATTTTTGTAATAAAGTAATCTTTTAAAACCAAAACCCCAAATCATATACCCATAAAATAAGTGACAAATCATATGTTTTCTTCTGGATTTCTAATGAGTCTTTCTCTCAATGTGGATAACGTTCTTTCTCATAAGTCCCTCAGAATTGTCCTGGATCATTGTATTGCTAATTATAGATAAGTCAATTACCTTTAATTATCCCACGATATTTCAGTTACTGTGTACAATGTTCTACTGATTCTGCTTCTTTCACTCTGCATCAGTTCATGGAGGTCTTTCCAGGTCTTATAGAAATCAATCAATTCCTCTTTCCTTTCAGCATAATAGTATGCCATCACCATCACATACCACAATTTCTTCAGCCATTCCCTAATCGAGGGACATCCCCTCATTTTCCAGTCTTTTGTCATGAAAAAGCACTTTAGTTATATTTTAATGATGAATTAGATTTTTAAAATCTATGGAATGCTATGGCACAGTGGAGAGATTGCTGTAGTTGGTATCAGAAAGACCTGAGTTCACAGTCTCAGATGTTTTGTGACCAGGGTTTACCTCTCTGAGTATCAGTTTTCCTATCTGTAGAATGAGGATTATAATAATACCATCGACCTCACAAGGTTATTATGAGGATCAAATGAAGATAATTTGAAACACATTATAAACTTTAAAGTGCTATAGAAATGTTAGCAATTATTGCTATATTAAAGTGGGCTCAAGTGTCTTGAGGAAATTGCAAACACTTTTTTTAAACAAGGAAACAATTTTTTAAAACCCTTACCTTCCATTTTAGAATCAGTACTGTGTATTGGTTCCAAGGCAGAAGAGTGGTAAGTGCTAGGTAATGTAGGTTAAGTGACTTGCCCGGGGTCACACAGCTAGGAAGTGTCTGGGGCCAGATTAGAATCCAGGAATTCCCATCTCTAGGTCTATCAAGTAAGCCACTCAGCTGCTACTCTGTAAAGTACTTTTATTGAGCTCAGACTTCCCCTTGAAACAAAGGCCCATTACTTTAACCATTTTATCAGTCCGGATATTTTGAATATATGATTAGGCTTATATTTATACATACATTGGGAGCTTATGGTGGCATATGATCTAATAAACTAGTCTAAATCTAATTTCTGCCAATTTATTTTTCCCAAGTGTTCTTGTTAAATAAGAAGTTATTCCCAAGTAACTTAAACATTTAAGTTTATGAAATATTGCACTACTGAATCTAATTGTTTCTGATTCCTTCCTATTAAATTTGTTCCAATGATGACACTTTTTCATTTCTTTTTAAACTGTAACAAAGAGTTTTGAGCATTAATGCTTTATGATGTAATTTGAATTCTGAGATTTCACTACTTAATCCATTGTACTAAGTGCTCATAAGAGAAGGATTATCAATTGCCAGAGACTATGGCAAGCAATGCAATCTTGACCAAAGGGAGAGAGATTTTTGTGAAGAAGATAGAAAGAATAAATGAGGAAGGCATAGATGATAAAAGGGGGTTTCTAAAGTTACAGCAGTCACTCTAGAAAGAACAAAGAATAGGAAACCATAGGAAGAGAGTGATCTCTGGAGTTAATTGAGTAGGGAATGACAACCTTAGACCTATGCTATAGGAAGATCACTTTTTAATTTTTGTTTTTTATTAAACCCTTAACTTCTGTGTATTGGTCCATAGGTGGAAGAGTGGTAAGGGTGGGAAATGAGGGTCAAGTGACTTGCCCAGGGTCACACAGCTGGGAAGTGTCTGAGGCTGGATTTGAACCCAGGACCTCCCCTCTCTAGGCCTGACTCTCAATCCACTGAGCTACCCAGCTACCCCCAAAGATCACTTTTTTGAAAAGAAATCATTTCTTTAGAAACAATTTTAGGAAGATCACTTTCTCGGATGAGTGGAAGATGGGCTGGAGTTGGGGGAGACCAATCAGCAGCCTATTAAAAGAGTCTAGGAATGAGGCAATAAGGGCCAATATTGGGGAGGTAGGAGTGTGAGAGGAAAGAGCAGATAAAAGAGATGCTACAAAGGTAAAAACTGGCAGGTTTTGGCAACAAATTGAGTGTGAAGATTGAGAGAAAATAAAGAAGTTAGGAAGAAAGAAGGGTTGGTGGATGGAGAATAATAAGTTCAATTCAGGATATGCTGAGTTTAAGATATAGAGTTCAAAATGTCCAACAGGCAACTGGAAATTTGAGACTGGAGTTCAGCAGAAAAAAATCAGGGCTGAATGCATAGATCTGAGAATCATCAACATAGAGATGATCACTGAATCCATAGGAACTATTGAGATCATCAAGTGAAACAGAAAGTATGAAGGAAAGAAGGTGGCCTAGAACAGAGCCCTGTGGGACACAGATGTTTAACAAATATGGCCTAGAACATAGAATATGTTAATAGAACATGGAATATAGAAGGAACAGTCAGATAGGAAGGAAGAGAATCCAAAGAAAAGAGTGTCACAAAACCCTAGAGAGAGGAGCGTCTCCAAGTGCAGAGGATGGTCAGTGATGTCAGATACTGAGAAATCAAGAAAGATAAGAACTGAGAAAAGGCCATTAGATTTGTCAATAAGGAAAACATTAATAATATTGTAGAGAGGATTAAGATTATAGAGTTAAGAAGAGAGCAAGAGGAAAGAAAGTGGAGGCACTGATTGTGGTATAAAAGTGCTGTATTTTGAACCTAAAGATCTGAATTAAAATCCCAAGATCTATAACTTTACAATTTGTGTGACCCTGAGCAACTCACTTTCCACTCTCTGGGCTTCTGTTTCCTCACCTGTAAAAAAAATAAAAAAAGGACCAAGTCATCTTCCAATTCCCTCCAGCTCTAGAATTCTGTGAAGTCCCATGGAATAGTGTAAGTAAGCTTAAGCTTTTCTGACTTTTCTATACTTTTTTTTCTATTTATTAGTCATCCTTCCTTGCTTCCAGTTTGAGTAGCACACGTATTTATTCTTTAGTTACCTAAGCTTCCTTACTGTCTTTCCTCTGTATTGAGGAAGTGTGGTGGGGAGAGGGGGCAGTAAGGAAACTGGAGTAGTCTTTTCTTATACTTGGAATACCACCAAAGTCGAGAGACTTTGCAGCCATGCCCACCTCCCCATGAGAGGGCTTCCTTTCCTTCGGGGTTGGTATGTTGTGCCACAACACAGGAAAAAAAAAGAAAAGTGGATATGTTTCCTTGAAGTGTGTCCAACTTTACTATACTTCTTTGATTCTTATATTCCTCTGCAACCTTGATAGTCATTTCCCTGAACCTAGTGGAATCCATCTGCTTGAAACTTGAGTTTCTTCATTTTCCTTGGATCCAGAACTATTGGTTTGTCATTGCTTTTCTTAAGATGATCATTGTGAGAGGCTGGACAGAGTCCCTGACTTTGGCAACTGAAGACCTGAATTTAAATTTCAGCTCTATAGCTTATTTTAGTCTATGGTCTCTTAAGTAAATCAAACATCTCAGACCCCAATTTTCTCATTTGTAAGATAAACAGACTAGATTAGTGAATTTTAAAGGTCCCTCCTAGTTGTGAATGTCATAAAAATACTCTCTTTAGATTTTAAACTAACTCTTCTTTCTTTCCAAATAATAAATTGCTGTCTGTGTTCTTTAGATAATTACTTTCGTTATTACACTAGACATTGTTCCCAATAGACCCTGTTGACAGGACACTGCTATAGTTTCTTGCAGATGCCTAAGAAGCTAATGTTCCTTTTACTGAGCTGATGGTTGACATGGTAGCACTGGTAGAGCTATTACCAATGGTCACTGTGTCTGGAGCAAAAATCAATTAAAGGGAGAGAGGGAAACAGATTGTATTATAAAGGATAGTCTGACTCAGGATTCATTCATGCCAGGAGAGGATATGGCCCAATTGGGGGGAGAGAGAAGAATGGAAGATTAAATGGGCCCCAAGAGACCTGGATACCACAACACCAAAACCTTGGAGATGGCATCTTAGGGTCAGTTGTGTCACTTACCACTGTGGGGCTGCAAAGGAAGGTACAATGATGGCAATGTCATGACCCCTGGACATCAGTACCCTGGAGAAGAGCCCTAAATTTAGAGCTAATACCCCTATTCTTATGAGCACTGAGTAGGTACACCAAGAAGGTCGTGTTTAAAGGTGTTACAACTGGAGAATTCCACTTGCATAATTATGTCTTATGACTCTTCCTTCTTTTTACCTTTATTTCCTTCTCAATCGTCTGCCATTAAATTTTACATATAAAAATTCCTTTTAAACAAGACAATAAATGATCATATGTGTCTTTTGAGGAAATTCTTCAAAGAAATCTAAGCAGAACAATTGACTGAGATACATGGTTTAAGAACTTAGAAGTTTTTGGAGTGTTTATGGGATCTATTTAGATCAAAGGAAAGAGAAATCAGTGTAAAGTAGATATTTCATTAGCAAGGCTTTTGGATCTCAATAATCACCTAGGAGGATAGATTATTTTTTAACTATAGTCTGAAAATGACATTTGCAGCAGGAAAAGTTCACTAGCTTCAACATCTGATCTACTTATTAAATTAGAGAAGCCCTTAGCTCCTCCTTTTTCTTCAGGCTTTAAGGGTATTTAGAGAGTTCATATTCGGGATTAGATTAAGAAATGGAAAGACAAGGAAATGGAAAGAAATCATTTGATGATATTCTTACTTCTTTTGCAAATGTTTTTTGAGGGAAGGGATTGGGATCGAACAAAAATGTCGATGAGGGAAAGACTATATAAGCAAGAATCATAAACGATTGATTGGATGCGGTGCTCCTCAGACTACAGACAGACAATTTATGTCAGGCCCTTACTTCACAGAAGCATAGACTCTCACCATTAGAAAGGAACTCAAAGGTTAACCCTATGTGCCTTCTAAAGGAGAAATGAAAAAGAAGTTCAAGGATATCAGTTTCCCCAAAGAGGTTTCTTTTGGCTTTTTTCTGAGTCTATTCCAAATATTATACAAAAATCAAAAGGAGAATCCTGACCTTTCTTGTGGAGATGTCACCAAAAAAAAGGAGGGGGAGGAGAGAAATGTCTACTAACTCTGCTAAAGATGACAAGCAGTCTTAGGAAAAGAAAGCCATAAAGCTGAAGGGCAAATATGAAAAGGAGATTGCCCCACAGCAGTCTAAAATCTATGAAAAGGGAGTTGTCAGGGAGGAGAATTCCCTTCACGACCTACCCAACAGATCTTCAAATAGTCTTTGCATGAAGACATGCCATGAGGGTGAGCTAAGTACCTTCCCAAGCAGCCTATTTCATTTTGGAATAGCATTAATTGTTGGGAAGCTTTCTTTCTCATGTCAAGCCAAATTATTCATTTTGCAACTTTCAGCTTTGCATTATCATCATCCTTGTCTTCTTGAGGAGCAGTTATTAATTTGTTTCTTCTCCACAACTAGTTGGGTCAGTGGATAAAGTACAATGACTCAAATCAGGAAGACTTATGTATTCAAATCCAGCCTCAGACAGTTATTAGGTGGATGCCCTTGAGCAAACCAATTAACCTCTGTTCGCCTCAGTTTCCTCATCTATAAAATTGGGCTAATAAGAGCACCTACCTCAGAGTTGTAGTGAAGATCAAATGAGATCATATTTTAAAAAATGCTTAGCATAGTACCTGGCAGGTAGTAAGTGCTATATAAATGTTAGTTATTATTATTATTCCTCCTCAGCACATTTTGAGTTTACCATTCCTGACTACAAGAAGCCCTGTCCACACTTTTCTGCTTTTTTCTTTCTTAAATACATATACTTCCACCTGCAGATACTTGAAATCATTCCACTTGGCAGTCTGTACTCTGTTGGTAGGCATATCCTTGGAGACTCCAAATGCTTGCTCCCGACTTCTCTGAGATGTCAAATAGTGTAGACATTAGTGAAGAAACTATTTCACCGCTACCATTTGAGCAAAATTCCTTATTAAATTATAATTGGAAAATATAAACTTGGGAAGACTGAATAAAGTAAAAACTTGGCAAATCTCATTGAACTTGTTTAGTATGAAAGGTCACTTAAAAATATAACGCTAGATAGAAAAATAGGCAGTGACTATATGTAGGTATACATACACATGCCACCGTGTATATATATATATATATGCACACACATATGCATACACATGTTTATTAATTTATAACCAGGTAGTAGTCATATGTGAATATGTATACATAGATGTGTTTATGGGTATGAACATATATGTATGTATATTCACATATAGTCACTGCCTATTGATAACATAATATAAATATATGTATAATACATGTATGTATGGCTATATGTATGTGTACATATATATATTCTTACTTCTTGGGCAAGCATTTTTTGAGAGATTGGTGTTGAAAAAAATAGTTGATGAGGAGAGCAGACTATATAAGCAAGAATCAGAAATATATATACACATATAACCACTGTCAGATTATAAAATTTTACATATATATATGTAAATGACATGACTATTCCTTAAAATGTATGAAGCATATGTATCTGTATGTTTGTGTAAGCTATGTGTGTAAGTATGTTTGTAAAAGATTTTCCTTAGTGTGAAATCTAGTATGGGGAAGAAATATTTTTTAAAAGAATCTGAAAATTTTAAAGAAAAAGACAATTAAATTATTAATTTTATGGTCTAGAGTAGGCAATATAAGAGAGAATTGTGTTTTAACAGCAAGATAAACTTAGCATTATTTTGTTGGTAGAAACACTCAGGATGAGAGTTGAAATGATTTGCTCAATTCCAAACAAAGCCAGTGGCAGAACTGGGATTAGAAGCTCATTATCCCTATCCCCAAGTCATCACTCTTCTTCTTCAATACCTAAATTTGTATTTAATAAAAGCATTCTAATTGTAAACAATAAAGCTCCAGCATCTTAGAAGAGACAGGAGTAGTAATTTCAGATTGCTTTAAGAGGACAACAGTTATTTTGTATGCTTTATCAAACAACTGAAGGTAAAATGAACTACATGAATGAAGTCTTTATAAAGCATTTACTAGGTACAAAGCACAATACTAAGAGCTGGAAATTAAAATAGAAAAGAAAGACAGTCTGTTCTCAGGGTCCTGCTATTCTAATGAGGGAAACCACACATATGGAAGACTTCAGATGGAATGAATCTATGATCCTCATCAACCAAGCAAACGATTGTACCACATCTCTAATGTCATTTTCACTGATAAAATAGCAGTTTCTGATAGTGAGCCATTTGACCATGCCAAGGATCTTTCATATTAAAACAAGTTGATATCCAGAATGGTTAGAACAGTTCACAGACCCATCAAAAATATATTATTAATGCACATCTCTTCCATAGGCTCTCCAGTAGTGACAATTTCTATTTTTTGTCATCTTTTCCAATTTTCAAAGTATGAGCAAAAAGAGTTGTTTTACTGACATTTTTCCTCCACATTTTAATTTGGCCCATGTTTTCAAGAGGTTATTGGTAGTTTGCAATTCTTCTTTTGAAAACTATTTGTTAATATGTTTTGACCATTCAACTCTTAGGGAATGGCTCTACATATATATATATATATATATATATATATAATCAGTTACCTATAGATCTGGGATATCAGGTTTTATATATGATATTTTATAAAATATTTTCCTACTTCATAGAGCCTCATCTTATTTTGTTTTCATTAGTTTTATTTATGGAAAAGATTCATAATTTTAGATATTCAAATTTTTCTAATTTATCTTTTATTATATTCCTTATTCTATTCAAAGTTATCTCCATTGGAATTAAAAGAATGCATATCCTTTGATTCAGCAATATCACTACTAGGTTTGTATCCCAAAGAGATTTTTTTTAATGAAAAGGTTCTTTCTCTTTGTACAAAAATATTTATTGCTGCACTTTTTGTGGTGACAAAAATTGGAAAATGGCAGGGTGTCCCTCAATTAGGGAATGGCTGAACAAATAGTGGTATATGATGGTGATGGAATACTATTGTGCTCAAAGGAATGATGAATCGATTGATTTCTATAAGAACTGGAAAGACCTCCATGAACTGAAGCAGTGTGAAATAAGTAGAACCAGGAGAACATTATGTACAGTAACTGAAACATTGTGGGATGATCATGCGATTGACTTGCTATTAGTAGCAATGCAATGATCCAGGATAATGCTGAGGGACTTATGAGAAAAAAGCTGTCCACATGTGGAGAAAGAACTAGGTTTGTTGTGAAGATCAAATGAAATACACTATGCAAAGTACTTTGTAAATCTTAAAGTGGTCCCCTGTTTCTTACTAGCAGTCAGATGAAATAGAAGTCAATGCCATAAGTCATCTATATGCAAAATTAAAGGGCAGTTAAATGGTGCAGCAGATAGAGTGCCTAGCCTGGATACAGGAAGACTCTTTTTCCTTGAGTTCAAATCTGACTGCTGGCACTTAATAGCTCTCTGACCCTGGGCAAGTCACTTTGCCCTGTTTGCCTCAGTTTCCTCATCTCCAAAATGAGCTGGAGAAGGAAATGCCAAACCACTCTGGTATCTTTGTCAGGAAAACCCCTACAAGAGTCAAGGAGTCAGACATGACTGAAAACATCTCAACAACAAAAAGCAGCAATAAAAATAAATCATGTTTATGTAGCTCTTTGAAGTTTACCAAATACTATCCATACAGCAAGCCTATGAGAGAGCATACCAGCATCATTACCTACATTGTAAAGACAGTAAGGCCCAGAGAAGTTAAATAAATTGGCCATGGTCACCTAGAAAAAATAGCTGGTAGTGGAATGGAGCCTCAGTTCTTCTGATTACAAATCCAAAGCCCTTCTCACTTAATGGGATTGTCTCTCCTACAACTTATCCATTATTTAGGAGAATGGTCAAAACTACTTTTCCTTTCCTCTGCCTCATCTTTTCAGAATTGTTATTGTAGTCATATTCTTTGCCTCAAGAGATCTTTCTCCATTTTTTCTGGTTATATTTGTGATTTTCTCTCACATACTTGGGATTTGGGGGATCTCATCTACTTGTTTACTTTCTTTAATACTTTTATTTTATTTTCATTCCAAAGCCATAAAGAATGAAGGGAGTAGGTCTCCAATGAGACCTGCCAGTGAAATCAAGTTAAGTAAATAAAAGAGTAGAGGACAAAAACAAAGCAAAAGATTTTCATAATGTTTTTATAGGGAAGAGAATACATCGCAGGATTTTAAATCCCAAAGAAATATTGTGTTTATTTTTAAAGCTGAAGCTACCCAGACAACAAATCATCATAGTCAGGGCTCCCAGATATTTGTAAAATGAGAAGGCTCTTAGGAAGAAATGTGTTTTATTTGGGCAAGCTCTTTGTCTTCTAAAAACAATCCAGTTCTTTTCCAGATATTTTGGGAGAAAATAATAGATCATCAACATGATTATTGTTTTCATTATTTGTGTTCCATTAGGGAGCTCCTATGATTGTAAAATTCTATTCCCTTGTCTTATTCTTATAATTATTATTAGCAGTAGTATAAAAAATACTTAGCATTTATGTAGTATTTTAAGATTTGCAAAGTACTTGAAATACATTTTCTCACAAAATCCTGTTCATTTTGTACTATAATTATCTCATTTTGCAGAGAGGGTGAACAAAAGTTTGCTATGTGAATAAAGTCACATAGCTGGGAAGTGTCTGAAACAGGTTTCAAACTCAGGTCTTCTTGACTCCAGGTTCAACACTCTATCTGCTTTGCTACCTGATGGCCTATCTGTATGAGAAAATGTATGTCAAATACTTTGCAAATTTTAAAGTACTACATGAATTCTCCCCCACCACCACCCTCCACTAAAAATCAGAGGAAAACAACATCCTTTAACAAATATGCACAGGTAAGCAAAATTAATTCCCATATTGGCCATGTCTGAAAATAGCTTCATTGTGTATATTTAATCTATCATCTCTCTGTCAAATAGTAGGTAATATTCTTCATCCATGGTTCTCTAGAATCATGCTTGATTACTGCACTGATCAGAGTTCTTAAGTCTTTCAAAATTGGATCAAGAAAGGCAAAGATCAGAAGAAAAATAGGCTTTTGAGGAGAGGATAAAAAAGAGAGTGAAGGATAAACAGAAGAAAATAAGATGGAGGGAAATACACAGTAATGATAACTATAAATGTGAATGGGATGAATTCATCCATAAAAGAGGAGCAGCTAGCAGAATAGGTTAGAAACTAGAATTCAACAATAAGTTTTTAACGAGAAATGCACTTGAATCAGAAAGCAAAATCGATTATGCTTCACTTAAGGAAAAACGTCAAGGTAGTAATCATAATTTCAGACAAAATAAAAATAGCCCCAAATATCAGAGATAATCAAATAATATTTTGCTAAAAGATACAATAGACAATATGAGTAATATCAATATTAACCCTATTTGCACCAAATGGCAGAGCATTCATATTCTTAAATGGAAAATTAAATGAGTTACAGGAGAAAATAGTAATTAAACTAAATTAATGAGGTACCTCAATTTTCACCTTTCAGAACTAGATAAATCTAATCATAAAATAAGAAAAGTTAAAAATATTAACAGAATATTGGAAAACTTAGAAGCAATAGGCCTCTGGAGAAAATTGAATGGGAATAGAAAAGAGCATATCTTTCCTCAGGTACGTGCTATCTACACACAAAAAGAAATACTAGAAAAAAGAACAAATTTAAATGCTTAATTAAATACCAAAATAGAAATCCTGAAAATCAAAGAAGAGATTAACACAATTAAAAGAAAAAATTTGAACTACAAGCAAATATAAGAGCTGGTATTTTGAAAAAAATATCAATAGAGAAAACAATTATTAATTTTTTATGAAATAAGAAAAACAAACTAGCAGTATAAAAAAATTAAAAGGGTACGGGGCAGCTGGGTAGCTCAGTGGATTGAGAGCCAGGCTTAGAGACGGGGAGGTCCTAGGTTCAAATCTGACCTCAGACCCTTCCCAGCTGTATAACCCTGGGCAAGTCACAACCCTCATTTCCTAGCCCTTACCATTATTCTGTCTCAGAACCAATAACAGCATTGATTCTAAAAGAGAAGGTAAGGGTTTTTTTTTAAAAAAATAAAATAAAATAAAATAAAAAGGGTGAAAGAATAGTCAATTAAGATTAAATTAAACAAAAACAATGTAGTCAAAATCAGAAGGGAAACAACAAATTGGGAAAAAAATCTTTATAACGAAAAACTCTGACAGGGGTCTAATTTCTCAAATATACAAGGAGTTAAATCAATTGTATAAAAAAATCAAGCCATTCCCCAATTGATAAATGGGCAAGAGACATGAATAGGCAATTTTCAGGTAAAGAAATCAAAAGTATCAATAAACACATGAGAAAGTGCTCTAAATCTCTAATAATTAGAGAAATGTAAATCAAAACAACTCTGAGGTATCACCTCACACCTAGCAGATTGGCTAAAATGAAAGAAGGGGAGAGTAATGAATGCTGGAGGGGATGTGGCAAAATTGGGACATTAATGCTTTGCTGGTGGAGTTGTGAAATGATCCAGCCATTCTGGCTGGCAATTTGGAACTATACTCAAAGGGCTATAAAAGAATGCCTGCCCTTTGATCCAGCCATACCATTGCTGGGTTTGTACCCCAAAGAGATCATAGATAAACAGACTTGTACGAAAATATTTATAGCTGCGCTTTTTGTAGTGGCAAAAAACTGGAAAAGGAGGGTATGTCCTTCAATTGGGGAATGGCTGAACAAATTGTGGTATATGCGGGTGATGGAATACTATTGTGCTAAAAGGAATAATAAACTGGAGAAGTTCCAGGTGAACTGGAGAGACCTCCGGGAACTGATGCAGAGTGAAAGGAGCAGAGCCAGAAGAACACTGTACACAGAGACTGATATACTATGGTAAAATCGAATGTAATGGACCTCTGTACCAGCAGCAATACAATGACACAGGACAATTCAGAGGGATTTATGGTAAAGATGCTACCCACATCCAGAGGAAGAACAGCAGGAGAGGAAACATATAAGAAAAACAGCTGCTTGAACGCAAGGGTTGGGGTGGACATGATTGAGGATGGGGACTCGAAACTACCACAACAATGCAACCACCAACAATTTGGAAATAGGCCCTGAACAAGGACACATGTTACAACCAGTGGAAATGTGCATCAGCCATGGTTGGGGGGAATGCGGGGGGTGAAGGGGAAAGTAGGAGCATGAATCATGTAACCATGTTAAAAATGAATATTAATAAATGTTTAAAATTTTAAAAAAGATTAAATTAAAACTTTTGTTAAGTATTATTTTACCCAATTATGTGCCTATAAAACACAATCTAAGTGAAATTGATGAATAATTACAAAAATAATAATTTCCCAGATTACTAGAAAAAGAAATGAAATACTTAAATAACTCTTAGTAAAAAGGAACTGAATAAGCAATAAATAACAGTACTACATAAACCCATTTGAAAAAATATATAATATTATCAAATTTCTTCTATGACACACATATGGTTTTGATAGCTATCTTACTAGATCAAAGGTCAAAACAAAGAAAGAAAATTATAAGCCAATTTCCCTAATAAATATTGATATAAAAATTTTAAACAAAATACTAGCAAGACGATTACAGCAACATATCAAAAAAATCATATACTATGACTAGTTGGGATTTATGTCAGGAAAGCAGTCTGCTACAATATCAGTAAAATTATTGCCATAATTGACAATATCAATAACAAATCAACAAAAATCACATTATATCACAAGATACAGAAAACTTTTGACAAAATAAAACACTTATTCCTATTGAAAAACAACAGAAAGCATAGGAATCAATTGAACTTTGAAAAAATTACTAGTACTACATATCTGATATGAAGAATAAGCAAAACTTGTAATAGTGATAAGTAAAAGCTGTCCAATAAGATCAAAAGTGAAGCAAAGATGTCCATTATCACCACTATTATTCAATATTACACCAAAAATGCTAGCTATAGTGGTAAGGAAAAAAATTAAGGAACAAAAATGGGCAATGAGGAATCAAAATCATTACTCTTTGCAGATTATATGATGTGAGAACCCTAGAGTAGCAAATAAAAATTTAGTTGAAAATTAACAATTTTAGCAAAGTTTTAGGATGTAAAATCAACCTACATAAATCATTAGCATTTCTATATACCATAAAAAATGCAGGAAGAGATAGAAAGAAATTCAATTTAAAATAACTTCAGATTTTATAAAAGATTTGAAAATCTGTCTGTCAAGGCACACCCAGGGACTATATGAATATAATTACAAAATACTTCTCACACAAATAAAGACATATCTAAGTAATTGGAGAAAATATTAAATGTGAATATAATAAAAATGACAATTCTACCTAAATTCATTTACTTATTCAGCTTCATGCTAATAAAACCATCAAAGAATCATTTTATAAAGTTAGAAAAAAAGAATAACAAAATTCATCTGGAAGAACAAATAAATGATATCAAAGTAATCAATGAAAAAATGAAGAAAGACAGACTGGCAATATCAGATTTCATTATGAAGTGGTAATCAAAAAAACCAGAAGTAAATGATTATAGAAATCTAGTGATTGATAAACCAAAACATCTAAGCCTTGGGGCAAAAATTCACTATTCATCAAAAACTTTTGGGAAAACTGGAAAAAAAATCTGGTAGAAACTAGACTTAGACCAGCATCTCACATTATATACCATGATAAGATCAAAACTGGAACAGCATAAATAGTTAAAGCAAATGATGGAGTGGGGAGTGGGGAGAAGTGGAAAAATTTGCCTATCAAATCTATGGTTAAGGAAAGAATTTGTGACCAAATGAGAGATAGGAAAAAGGATCCCAAAAGGTAAAATGGATAATTTTGATTACTTGAAATTTTAACACGAATAAAGCGAATGAAGCCAAAACAAGAAAGAAAAAAAAACAAGATAGATGGGAGGTCCTACGTTAAAATGTGGCCTGAGACACTGTCTAGCTGTGTGACTTTAGGCAAGTTACTTAATCACCATTGCCTAGCCCTTGCCACTCTTTCTGCCTAGGAAACAATATGCAATATTGATTTTAAGATGGAATGTAAGGGTTAAAAAAAAAGTAAAAGAAGAAAAGCAGAAAACTGGAGGGAAATTTTTATAGTAAGTTTCTCTGATGAAGGCATCATTTCTCAGATATGTAGGAAACTGAAACAGATTTGTAATAATAAAGATTATTCATCAATTGATAAATGGTGAAGGAATATGAACAGTTTTCAGAAGAAATCAAAGCTATCTACAGTCATATGAAAAATGCTCTAAATCATTACTGATTAGAAAAAAGAAATGAAGACAACTTCTGAGGTACCCACTTACACATATCAGTTTGACAAGCATGGTAGAAAAGGAAAATGACAAATGCCAGAAACATGGAGAAATAGGTACACTAACAACATGTTGGTGGTGTTATGAACTTTCCAACCATTATGGACAATTAAGAACTATATACAGGGGGCAGCTAGGTGGCTCAGTGGATAGAAAGCCAGGCTCAGAGCCTCAGATACTTCCTAGCTGTGTGATTTTTACTAAATGGTTGTACTTATATGCTTCCTATTTTATACATTTAGATATCTTATGTTTTAGATATTCATATATTTCATTTAAATTTTCATCTTTATTAACTCTGTAGCAGAATGTGCTTCTCTGTGTGCAGTGGTCTCTGAACTTCATATTCATAATTCTGATAATATGCTTGTTCTCCTCTTAAAAATAATTCACTAGCTTACTTTAGCCCTTTCCTTTTGAAACAACTCATGAAATAAGCATTTATTAAGTACAAAATATGCCTTCAGTGGATTTGCTTAACCCATCATATTTAGAAAATGTAAATAGTACGTTTTGCTAGATAGTAGCCAAATGCTCCAATTGGATGGAGATCCAAATGCAAGAGTAAAAGAGTCCCTTCTCTCAAGAACTTTACCTTCTACTGAGAGAGAAAAACATGTGTGTATACACATATATGGGTGTGCACGTGTATTATGTGTATACAAATCCATACATGTAGGGATATGTAACCACTTACATTAGATGTACAGAATAATTAGGAAGTAGAACTAGAAACTGGAGGGCTTAGCACAGGCTTTATGTAGCACTTTAAAGAAAACTGAATTCTAAGAGGCAGAATTGAGAAGAGAGTATAGGCTAGTCATAAAGAGTCCTCATTCTGATGTTGTTATGCATTAAGGTAACAGTTTAAGAAGAGAAAAAAAATGATTTACCAGCATAGCCCTGGCTGCATCGTTTTAAAATGTCATTCACAAATACTTTGAATCTATTCTATATAGGAGTGAGATTCAATTAATAGGAAATTTTACTAAGTCCATCAGGCAGTACAGATGCAGTCTTTCTACTCAGAATATTTGTAAACATACGCTGGAACTGGTCCCAGAATTGAATAGGATACAGAGAACAAATGAATTGCCTTTAAGAAATTACGTGGTGCTTTTAAAGACTCCCTGAAACAAATGTATATCTTTTTAATAGTAATATTCTGATTATGCTGTATGGTTTTGACTCATGAAAACCAGTTTCTCAAGAATTAATGTTGAAGGTCACCCAAAGGGTGATGGGAGGCATATGGTGAGCTTGAGCAGCCTATCTTATGTTACCAAAGAATAATTCTAGAAAAGACCCTGTGTAAAGAATGCTCTAAGAGAGATGTACAACCAAAAGAGATTTCTCGTAGCCCAAGGTAAGAATTGCTAATTGATGGGCAGTTGACACACTTTGTAAATATCTACTCAATGCCAAAAGATCTGGAGAAAGACCCCTTCGAACTCTGGGTGGATCATGTGAAGAATATCTAGTGGGGTGAGGATAATAGTTATTTAGGAAGAGAAGACAGGCAGCTCAAAATGTTCATCAGTAGAGGAAGTATCCATGTTTGTAAGATCATACATCCACTGAAGTATGGATAAAAAAAAGCATTTATTCATATAACAATGTACCATTTTTCATCTATTATTCCCATTATGCTACTTTTCATTCTAAACTAAACTTTCTTTTCTCAGTAAGTACACATAGAGGACTATTGTGACATAGGTGAATAGCCTTAGAACTAAAAGGAATCTTAGAGGTTAATGAGTACAAATCCATCATTTTATAGATAAGGAAACTGAGACAGAGAGTTTGTGATTTTCCCAGGGCCACACAACTAGTAAGTGTCTGAGGTAGGATTGGGGTAGGATTGGGGGTCTGGGAACTACATAGTACAGAAGGGAGTATTTGAGTTGGACCTTCAGGGAAGTTAAGGATGCCAGTAGGTAAAAGTGAGAAGGAAGAACCTTGGAGGCATGGGATACACCAGCTTGTTTAAAGGCATGGAAATGATAGATGGAATGTCATGTGCTACAAATTGCAACTAGGACACTAGTTAAGTGCTTGATTGGAAAATAAAGTGTAAAAAGACTGTAAAAGAAGGAAGAAGCTAGGTTTAAAGGGTTTAAATATTAAAATTTTTAATATTTTAATTTAATTTAATTTATTTAATATTAAAATATTAAAATAAATGAATTTATATTTGATTTTGGAAGTAATAAGCAGCCACTGTTGATCGCTGAATAAGAAAGGTAATTGATCTATCATTTATAAAAATCACCTGGGAAACTAAGTGGAAGATGTATTGAAGTGGGAAGAGTAGGACTCTATTTGGAGGGAGGAAGTTACAGAGAAGAATCATACATGTGTGCCAAATGGACAAAGGAATTCATGAAGAAAAGACTCTTTAACTCAGTCAGTAGTTTGGTGGATAGAGCACTGGTCCTAGAATCAGGATTCTAATATAACTTCAGATACTAGCTGGTTGAATTTGGGCTGGCTGAATTTTAAACTCTTCTATTCATCTCAGTTTCCCATCTGTAAAATGGGGATAATAATAGTACCTACCCCCTCATAGCTCTAATGAAGGTCAAGTGAAATATCTGTAAAGTGTTTCGCACAGTATCTGGCATATAATAGGTGCAATATAAATGTTAGCTATTATTATTATTATTATTAGTCATTCAGTAAATATTTCTTAAATGTTTACTATTTGCCAGTTATTGTGCTAAGGTGGGGGATACAAAGAAAAGCAAAATATAATATCTACCCTCAAATAGCTCACAATACAAATAAAAGGGAATTAAAGAGGTGATGATGGATATAATTATTATTCTATTCAAAAGATGATTACAGATATAGCTAGAGACAAGGAAAATATAGTTTATCATTAAAAGCACCCCATTTTTAGTTGCCTCAAAGTCATTTAACATTTTTGTTACAAAGAAACTTTTGCAACTTCAACTCTGTCCACATGAAAAATTTTGAGGAGAAATTAATTTTCCAAAATTACTAGAGACCTAGGTTATCAATAATATATTTGCTTACTGCTGGTAACACATTTGATGTTCATTGTGTGGACAGCATGGAATTTACCTGCTCTGTAATTACAATAGAGATAGATTTATTCTACCACCTCATTGAGTAATCAGTCAGCTGTTGCCTTCTTGCATTTGAACAAGTTTTATTGCCAGTAATGAAATCATGAAGCAGAAGATGAAGTCTGTAGAAGAGCTTGGTGTGTGTTTCATCTGCAGCATTGTTAGGGAGGCATTGAAAGGCAAATTGTTTTCAGACTTGCACTTTTTGAGGCAGGATTGCCTATACACTAGAAATATTTTGGATTTCTTGACAAAGTTTGGACTTAAAACTTAATAAAATCTTTCCTTAATTCAAAATTTCAAGGTCAATTATCCTGGAAAAGACTGTAAAAAAAGCAGATTCGAAAAAAGATTTACCTTTGCTTTATATAAGAACTTCTAATTTTAGACAGATCATTGAGAGGGGCATAAATGTACAGTTAAGGGTCATTTCCTTCAATTTTGACAAAAAAGAAAACGATTCCCTGAGTCTCTCTATCTCTCTGGTTCAAGTCTTTCCTCACTTCAGTACATCTTTTACTTAACTGCCCAGGTGATTTTTCTAAGTCAAAGGTCACCCTTCCTGTGCAGTGATCTCCAGTGGCTCCCTATCACCTCCAAGATCAAATATAAACTTGTCTGGCATTTAAACCCTTTAACAACCTGACCCCTCCCTAGGTTTACAGTCTTTTAACACTTTATTCCCCATTCAAGCATTTAACAATCTAGCTATACTGGTCTACTTAACAGTTAGTCATACATGTTATTCCATCTCTCATTTCTTTGCCTTTGCACTAGCTGGTGTCCCCCATGCCTGCAATGTTCTTCTGTCTCACACTCATCTATTGGCATCCTTGACTTCCTTGAAGTCCAATTCAAATATTCCCTTCTATATATACTATGTAGTTCTCAGTCCCCACAACTACTAGTGCATTCCTCTCTAGAATGACCTCCCAAATACTCTGTATATGTATTTCGTATTTACCTAATTGATATATGTTGTATACATTGAAATTAGAGATCATTTTTAATTCTCATTTTATCCCCACAGCTGTCTGGAACATTTTAAGTGACTCATAAAAGCTTTTTGAGAGCAGACTCAAGATTATGGAATGAGGGAAGACAGAATATTCCTGCCTTCTCATAACTTCTCTAGCAAGGAAAAATCCTTGAAAGGCACAAACTGAAAAATAATTAAGAAATCCAAAGAAAAATTATTCTAAATGCATTTTATTAACCCATATCCACTAAAAAAAGGGAGAGAGGGAAAAGCCAGAAGCTTACGGGACATAGGTAGGGTTCAAAACAAGCAGAGAAGTCAGGATGGGTACAAGCTGAAATAGTGGACTAGAGGCAGAAACCCAGCCAAATTCTCCCAATATTACCCTCTAGAAAAACTGAAAAATAGCTCCTCTCTCTGGAGCAGCATAGCCAACGAAATATCAAAGTGAAACTTTTTTTCCTGGCCAAGATAAATTAGGAAGTTAGCAAGAGACATCTGTGACCCTGGGATGAGAGCATGCAGCGGCAACAACTGTGGTGGAGTCTTGGAGGTGGCTGTGAAAGCAGCAGCTTCTGGAATTCTCAGTTTAGAGATAGTAAGGGGGTTAGACATCTTATCAAAAAAGATTACAAAGAACCAAAAGCTGACACTAGATACTGGACAAGATGCTGGTAACACCATTGCCCATGTATATTTCTGGGTAATAGTTCTAGGGCATAGAGGAGGGCTTGTGATCAGTTGCTAGACTAATAAGATTTGAATTCATCCTAGTTTGAGTTCAAGGGCAGATAGCAGTAAAAGTATTTGTGTCTGCAAGGGAGTAAGGGTCCTTCATGGATAAAGACTAGGACACAGAGCAGAAGAGCAGTGATCATATCTCTCCCAAGACAACACCATCTTGGAAGCACCTGAAACTTACAGATTCCCAAAATTGGCTCTGAAATCAGTAGTATGAAAAAAGCTAAAGCTTGAGACAGTGGCTCCCCTCTCTCAGATAAGCAGAGTCCAACTTTAACATAAAGTTCAAAGTCAAGAAATAGAGTGAAGGGAAAAAAGAAGCTTGTCATAAAGGCTTACTATGCAAACTTAAGACACAAACTCAGAAGAACATTTCAACCATGTGAAAACAGGTCAAAGTGAAGTTTAAAAG
>NC_058130.1:507028245-507044347 GCF_016433145.1 Gracilinanus agilis
CTCTTCTGCCTCCATTTTCCTGATATATATTTCTATAAGTTGGATCTCCTTAGTAGAATATCAATTCCTTGAGGCAAGAACTTCTTTGTTTTGCCTTTACAGTGCCTTCTTACATATAATGGGTACTTAATAAATGTTTATTTGAATCACACTGAATTTATTGGAATTCCATTGCCTTTTGTGTGGCTTTCTGGTTCCTGATTCTAAGGCATATGTTTTAATATTTCCTCATAAATTAATACAAATGTACAATCTCTCATTAATTTTTGATGCCCCATCCCATTTCATAAATGAACCAGATACATGCCTTTTACATATATATGTATATATATATACATGTATATGTATATATATATATATATAAACTTTCACTCGCATAACTCTCCGTATCAAAGGCTAGTCTCATAGGTTTAGCCAAAAATCACTGTTTCTGGCCATTCAATTTATTGAGATGGTAAAAATATAAAAACATATTTAAAAATCTCATCAAGATATTAACTATGGGAATATCATAGCCAGAGTCATTACTATCAAGTGCAGCTGCTGACTTTTCTACAGATATTAGAAATATAATCTACCATTCAGATCTGTCAGGATGGCAGTCCACTTCTCTCAGAAATTCTCTGCTGAATATCTTCTCCACAGCACACTTTTTCTATCGGATAAAATTTAAAATCAATTCTTTCAAAATGCCTCTTTCTTCTCTCTCAAAGGTGAAAGATAACAGTTAACTCAGTCTCTTAGGAAAATTCTCTTAAACCTTTCTGTACCTTACACAGTCTTTCATTGCCACTGACAGTTGACTCGCTCCAAACAACAGTTAAATGATCTTTTCCTAAGATTTTATTCTTTCTTAAAAACATGGTAACAGGCTCCATAGAGTGTGTTGGAGGGATTGTTGAAGCTGAGGCTATATTTTATCTACCTGTCACAAATGACCGAAATTTGGTTTTATTGCCTTTCTGAGAAATCTAGTCTCAGAGGTAGGCAAATTTCTAAGAATCCTAGAAGAATGCTTTGCATTTGCCAGTTTTTTTAAACACATATTACTTTTCCTTCTCCCATTCTTTGTTTTCTAGGTAGGACACTCAGTGAACCTGAGGAATAAGAAATCCAGGAGAAGCTTTCTGTATGAGAAAGAACTATAAGTAGAGAAAATAAATCCTTAGTGGCTCATCACAAACCTAGACCTTTGTTTCTGTTAATGCCTATTAGAACAAAAATGATTGCTCATAGGAGAAGAAAAAGGAAATTGATATTCATTATTAGTTGATTTAAGCTAATGGTGCAAAACAATATGACTAATGGTAGTGGCCCTTTTTGATTAATTATTTGGTGAAAATTTTCCAGATGCTTCTACTCTGCATAAGACTTAGCAAACATGTGAAAAGTTCTTTCTTGAACACTTAAATTTAATCTTGAACACATCATTAAAGAATAAGAAAAATAAATTAATACTGCTCTAGCAATGACAATCATAGAACAGAAAGCATTCTAAAAGTTCTAGATATTTTTGCTTTTCTTTTTTAATAAGGAAAGAAAAAAGAAAAACTGCTAAGAGAGTTATCTCTCAATAAGATTACTGAAAAGTACCATGAAGCAAGTCCCAGTTGTGCTCTCTATTCCAATCTAGCAGGCAAGCCAGCCATTTGCTTTGGGTGCCAGACATTGTCTTCTTTTTTTCACAGGGTTTTTTTCCCAAGCAGCTCATTCTGATCTGACTGTGGCTTTTCAGTGGCAGAATAATTATCTTCAAAGTGCAAAAAGCCGGTTAATCTACCAGTTGCTTTGCTTTCACAATGTCAAAGATCCAGTTCTGTTCATTTCTGCACTGAAGTGCTGCTTAGGTGTTGACTGACTACAAAGGCCTAAAAACAGGTAGCATGAATTTAAATCCTTCATTGGATATACAATCTTCACTTTAGCATTGTCCTACATTTCTAACAAAGGAAGGTAAAAGACAGGACAGTAGACTTATTTTACTTAGGACACCCTATTACAGTAAGTGCAAAGTCCTGGCTTTGAAATGAGAGCAAATGACAAGGTCCAGAGTAGTAATAATAGCTCACATTTTGCTATCTCTGGACTAATATAGAGAGCAAGATAAAATATATCTTTCTCTTTCTATCTCAATATTCTTGTAGAAAATCCTAGTTCACTTTCCAGCACAATTGAGATAATGCCTCCCTGAACTTGGATGTTTTCCAAAAACACTATAACTATTTTTTTAATTCACTGAAGAGTATGAAGAAAGGAATTTGCTTTGTGTGATTGCCTTACCAGAAAGGAATTTAGCAACTATACTCTGAACTCAAATGGAATTTTGGGCTTCCTTCCAAATATTGTATATTCCATATGTGCATGTGTATATACATGCTATATATAATATATATCACATATAGGTGTAAAAACATATAAATATGTAAATCTGTGTGTGTGTTTGTGTGTGTAATAAAGGATACCCCCCATACAGAACATGGGAGTATTTTGTTCGACTTAAAGAAAGGTGGAATAGAAATTTCTAGACTCTTCTCCAACCTTTCTCCAAGGTGACTTTAATTTCTGCCAGGAGAAGAAGCAGGAGGTTGGGCTAGACACTTTATCATTCAGCTCTCCCAAAAGAGAGTTGGTACTATGTTAGAATTATATCTATATGCTGCCTTAAATATTGTTAGCCTAGGACAATGTTGGCAAACCTTTTAGAGATTGCATGCCCAAATTGCACCTTCAAGCTGCCTGTGAGACCTTTGCATTACCCCAGACAGCAGAGGGATGAAGTATTCACATTGGGCTGCTGAGTAAAGGGTGGGGGCATGTGAAAATTGTCCTCAGGTGCAGTGGAGAGGGGGAATGGAGCAGCCCCTCCAGCACACCAGGGCATGTGTGCCATGCCTTCACCAACACCGGTCTAGGAGACAGAGCTTTCTGCTTTGATCTAACTTCTGGTTGAGGTTCCATTAATGGAGAAAAAGGAGTACCCCAAGCTTTCTATCCAAGGTTTGACCCCTATGAGCTGCTGTTTCAACAATGAACATATAGCATAGAAACCCATTTATCTTAGTCAAATATCAAAAATTTGAAATCATAAGAAGTATACATGTGTAAATATATACCAGACAATACAGAGTGAAAACGCTCTTCCATCGGAAGCAAACTCAACTTGACCAAGAGAGTCCTAGACCTTAACCAAGGTGAAGTTCCCCAAAATATCTGCTGTAGAAAGCTGGTGATAGGAAAATAATGGAGACTACCAGCTCCTCTCATGTAAGCATTAACAAGTCTTTTCATTCAGCAACCTGAAATGGAAGTAATATCATCCATCTTTTGTCTCAAATCTAGGAGCCAGAAATGACAGATATTCAAAGAGATTAGAGATCTAAAGAGAAAAAGCAACTTTAAGAAAACTGAAACTCTAATCTCTTCCACTCTCACCAACTCTGCCCTAACATTCATGCTGATACAGAATGCTCTTCTCTACCAATAAGGAGAGAATCCCATCCTAATGAGATTTAGGCCCTGAAGATATATATATGCAAACATATATATATATATATATATATATGTATTTATATATATAAACTGTTCTAATGCTATAAAAATGGCTATGTATGCCTATAGCTAAATATACACTTATTTGTATATATATATTATATATACATACACACTCATTTAAATTGAATTCTAAGTATTCAATAATAATGCTTAAGTGTGTTATTTGAATTTGTGATAGAATTAATGCATTTCCTCAAAGCCAGACATGATATGAAGAGTCTACCAGGGGGCAGCTGGGTGGTTCAGTGGATTGAGAGCCAGGCCTAGAGATGGGAGGTCCTCAGTTCAAATCTAGTCTCAGGCACTTACCAGCTGTGTGACCCTGGGCAAGTCACTTGGCCCCCATTGTCCACCTTTACCACTCTTCTGCCTTGGAGCCAATACACAGTACTGACTCCACGATGAAAAGTAAGGTTTAAAAAAACAAGAGTCTACCAGATTTCTTCTCAATGTGCCTTCTAGTGGATGCCATTCACTTGGCAAAACAGAATAAGGCTACACCAGTGATGGGAAAATTTTTTAAAGAAGGGGCCAAAGGAAAGGAAATGCTCATCTGTCAGTCTGTTTCTAAAGCAATTCTTTTGAAGTTTTATTGTACTGTGTTCTACTCATTGTATTTGTCAGATTAGGAATAATGTTGAACATCTGGATAGAACATTTCAGGGGGCTGCATCTGGCCATAGTTTGCCCATCACTGGGCTATATAATATACTCTACATAAAGCACATGCAGAGAGAAGAACGTGTGTTCATATCTATAGTGAAATAGAGGTAAAATTAGATTTTTAAAAGGATCAGCATGACAGGAGATTACTAGTAGAGTCTCTCCAAGATCCCAAGATATATTTTTAACAATTACTTGGATAAAGGCATAGCTGGCATGTTCATCAGTTTTTCTAATGACATAATTGGAGCAGAAGTGGGGTAGGGGGAGAGATAGCTAATACACAGGATGACAACATCATAATCCAAAAAGATCTTGATAAGCTTGAGCATAGGACTGAATTTAATAAGATGAAGTTAGAGATATAGGTAAAATCTTACACTTTAAAGATAACACCCTCAATATGAGTCAATAGCTTGACATGGCAGCCAAAAAAACCCTAATAACTACTTGGGATACTTTAAAAGTCAAAGCTTCACTATGACCAAAGTGCTTTAAAAGACCACCTACCCTTTGATCCAATCATACCACTACTGGGTTTGTACCCCAAAGAGATAATAGGGAAAATATTTGTACAAAAATATTCATAGCTACAGTCTTTGTGGTGGCAAAAAAACTGGAAAATTAGAGTGTCCATCAATTCAGGAATAGCTGAACAAATTGTAGTATCTGTTGGTGATAGAATACTATTGTACTAAAAGAAATAAGGAACTGGAGGAATTCCATGTGAACTGGAAAGACCTTCAGGAACTGATGCAGAGCAAAAGGAGCAGATCCAGGAGAACATTATACACAGAGACTGATATACTATGGCATAATCAAATGAAATGGATTACTAGCAGCAATTCAATAATCCAGGATGATTCTGAGGGACTTATGAGAAAGAATGCTATCCATATCCAGAGAAAGAACTGTGGGAGTAGAAATGCAAAAGAAAAACATATGATTGATCACATGGTTCAATGGGGATATGACTGGAGATGTTAACTTTAAATGATCACTCTATTGCAAATGTTAATAATATGGAAATAGGTTCTGAACAATGATACATGTAAAAACCAGTGAAATTGCTCATCAGCTCCAAGGGGGGGAATGAATATGAATCATATAACCATTGGAAAATGTTCTTAATTAATTAATTTTTAAAAATAAAATTAAAAAGTCAAAGCTTCTAGGAAGGAGAAAATGAAAATCCCTCTATACTAATCCCTTGTGTGTGTGTGTGTGTGTGTGTGTGTGTGTCTGTGTGTGTGTGCGTGTGTGTATGGAGTAATTTATTCAATTCTAGGTGCCATAGTTTGTGAAAGACATTGATATTTGTCAGAAAAAGATTAGAGAACTTTTTGGTGGCACTGAACATAAAACCTGGTGCTATTTGGCAACTTCATTGCCTATACATAGTTCTGGGTCATAGTTCCAAGGCAGAAAGGAGTGCTTGTCATTTGTCACAAGGGAACAAGGGTCTTGAAAGCAGTTCCATGGCAGAAAGAAGAATTAGTGTTTGTAGCTGCATTGGAACAAGGTCCTGGTCACATTTCCAAGGCAGATAAGGAGTGCTAGTATTGGGGCAGAAAGGAAGCAGAGACTCATCATGGGTAAAGACATGATCATCAACAAAAAAAGCAATAACCATACCTCTCCCTAGATCTAAATCACCCCAGAACTAGCTCTGAAAATAACAACATGAAAAAATCCTAAGCTTTGGATAGTGACTCCTATTATAAAGAAGGTATCTTTGCTACTATTCTAGTTATTATAGGGTATATTAATCAGGTAACCTGTGCTTTGGATTCCCTTGATAGGTGGTGCAGGGACACCCAAGTCCTGTCACTCAGCTAGATGTAATAATAACTGCCCCTTCTTGATAACAGCGCCCAGGCAGGATCCCCAAAGTTCAGGTGGAAGGGTAACCCTTTCAGGTCCCACCTGGGGTTGGATTGATTATTAATATTAATATTACTTGATATTAATATTAATCTATTAGCCTTGGATAACATTTTCATCTGACTGCATTGCTCCCTCCCCAAGAGTTGTGAAGTAATAACTACTCAGGAAGGTACTTAATAAACTTTATCTATAGATGTTAATAATGGAAAGGAATAATCAGGAACAGATTGGGGATAGGAGACCCTGTCACTAATGGCTATGGTCACTAATCCCTGAGGACTGTAGGCTATTTCAGTATTGCTGGAGCTCTTGTTCTTCACCTCCTCTGGCTCAACTTGGCCATGGCCAAACCAGAGAAAGCAATCTGCTTGGTTGATACAGATATCAATGATCCCTCTGAGCTTCTTATTGCCAGTTGTTATGCCAGTCCTACAGCCATCAGGAAATACCTCCCTTACCTCCCTCTGCTTCTTCTCCTTCCCTCTTCCTGGTTCCCACCCAGGGCCCAGATACCTAAATATCTAGTGATGGTTCAGATGTCTAAATATCTAGGGGGGATTCAGAGAGAACCAGAGGACCCACAGTCAGATCCACAGGTCAATCCTCCAAGATCATATCCAAGGCCAAGGGTTCCAGGCCAAGGGGTTCAAAACCAAAGCAGTCCCACTCAGATGGCTGTCAGGGTATTTATATCCTCTGGCCAACTGCCTTTCCTCTTATCCTCACAGCATCTGGGAACATTCCAATGTCTCCAACTGTCTTCACCTGTCAATCAAGGTGAGACTCACAACTCCCAGAGTTTGAATATGACACTCCCCACTCCAAATTAGCAGAACCCAACTTTAATATGAAGTTAAAAACAATGGGAAAGGTTGGAAATGAGAAAAAAAGAACCCAACAAAAAGAGTTGCTATGGTGATGGGGAAGATCAAAACATAAACTCAGTAGAAAGAGAAACTCCATTTAAAATCACTCTAGACAACATAAAATATTTAGGAATATAAACACAGGAATTATATGAACACAACTACAAAACACTTCACACAATTAAAACTGGATCTAATCATAGATAAACAGACTTGTACAAAAATATTTATAGCCTCGCTTTTTTTGGTGGCAAAAAACTGGAAAAGGAGGGTATGTCCTTCAATTGGGGAATGGCTGAACAAACTGTGGTATATGCTGGTGATGGAATACTATTGTGCTCAAAGGAATAATAAACTGGAAGAATTCCATGTGAACTGGAAAGACCTCCAAGAATTGAGGCAGAGCAAAAGGAGCGGAGCCAGAAGAACATTGTACACAGAGACCAATACACTGTGGTAAAATCGAATGTAATGGACTTCCATACTAGCAGCAATGCAATGACCCAGTACAGCTCTGAGGGATTTATGGAAAAGAACGCTACCCACATTCAGAGGAAGAACTGCAGGAGAGGAAACACAGAAGAAAAGCAGCTGCTTAAACACATGGGTTGAGGCAGACATGATTGGGAATTTTGATTCAAAATACCACACCAATGCAATGATCAACAATTTGGAAATAGGTCTTGATCAATGACACATGTTAAAACCAGTGGAAATACACATTGGCCAGGGGTGGGGGGAGGGCGAGGGGTGAAGGGGAAAGTAGGGGCATGAATCATGTAACCATGTTAACTTTTCTAAAAAATGAATATTAATAAATGTTTAAATAAATAAATAAATAAATTTGAAAAAATAAAAAAATAAAACTGGATCTAAATAATTGGAAAACATTAATTATTCATGAGTAGGATGAGCGAATATAATAAAAATGACAATCCTATCTAAATTAATCTACTTATCAGTGCTGTATCTATCAAACTACCAAAAAAATTTTTTATAGAATTAGAAAAAATTGTAACAAAGTTTATCTGGAACAACAAAGATCAAGAATTTCAAGGGAAATAATGAAAAAAAAGTGAAGGATGGGGGCCTAGCAGTACCAAATCTTAAATTGTACTATAAAGCAGTGGTCATCAAAACATAAGCTCAGAAAAATACAACAGTGTCAAAATGGCTACATGCAAAGCCTCAAACAAAAATCTAAAATGATGTCTGATACAAAAAAAAATCCCCAAAGAGTTCATAAAGGATTTCTAAAATCAAATAAGAGAAATGGAAGAAAAATTGGGAAAAGAAATGAGAGTGATATAAAAGAATCAAGGAAAATGGGTCAACACTCAGTAAAGAAAGTCCCCCCCAAAAGAAAAAGATGTACAAAGTAGAAAAAAATTCCTTAAAAAGTAGAATTGGACAAATACAAAAGGAAGCACAAAAATTCACTAAAGAAAGTAATTTTTTAAAAAGTAAAATTGATCAAATGGAAAAGAAGGTATAAAACATTAACCAAAAAATTAATCACTTAACAATTAGAATTGGGCAAGTAGAAGCTAATGACTCTGTGAGACACCAAGAAACAAAACAAAATCAAAAGAACAGTGTCTCTCCTTCCCATATTCCAGATCTGGTCACAAATCCAATGCAAACTGAAGAGGGGACCTGCATCTAATTGTGGGAGAACAAGGCAAGGAATAATCATAAACTTGATGTTGTGTACTAAGCAAGAGCAAGAAAAAAAGTGAGTAGCCATTCTGAGTCTGATCCAAGAGTGAGGCCTCATATCCATCCCAACCTCCTCAGCCCATTCATAAGACTTCTGAGGAATAACCAGGACCTCCAGAAGAATAAACTCCTAACAAAAGGAAGTCTATAATTCTATCTGTCTGAATTTATACACCCATCCAGCTACCTTATGACAATCAAGACCAGAAATAATTCACTAGAGCTCCAGCAAAAGGAAAGTCCAAAGCCCAGACAAAAACATGGGTCAGGAGCTTGCCAGAATCTTATCAAGAATATGAATTTGCCCAGCTTAGGCCCACAGAAAGTTTTCCTTGAAAATCAAAGTGGACAAAATAGAAATTGTCTCATTGAACTCTGTGAGACAAGAAGAAAAATTAAAAATAATCACAAGGGGGGCAGCTGGGTAGCTCAGTGGAGTGAGAGGCAGGCCTAGAGACGGGAGGTCTTAGGTTCAAATCTGGCCTCAGACACTTCCCAGCTGTGTGACCCTGGGCAAGTCACTTGACCCCCATTGCCTACCCTTACCACTATTCTGCCTTGGAGTCAATACACAGTATTGACTCCAAGACGGAAGGTAAGGGTTTAAAAAAAAATAATCACAAGAATGAAAAATGGAATAAAACATGAGGTATCTTCTATTTATAAAAATTGCTCTTAGAAAATAAATTGAATAGAGCTAATCTAAAATTCATAATAATAATAATAATAAAAGAAGCTAGACATCATATTTCAAGAAATTATTTTAGAAAATCACCTAGAACTCTTAGAACTAGAAAGAAAAGTGGAAACAGAAAGAATTCATTACTATCTTTAGAAATCCTGAAGTCAAAACTTGCTAAAACATTATAGGCAAAATACAGCTTCCCAGGAAAATAAAAGCTGTTTCTAGCAATTAGAATTAAAAAATTCAAGTTTCAAGAAAACATATTCAGGATCGAAAAATATTTAGCAGACACCACCAAAAAGAAGAAGAGATCTTAGACAGTGATATTGTAAAAGACGAAATATATAGGTTTGCAATCAATATTAACTTATCCAGAAAAACAAAATAAAATACTGAAGGTTATAATAAAATAGAGGATTTCCAAGCATTCCTGGTGAAAATACCAGTCCTGAGTAAAAACCATAAATATAAACACAGAAGTTAAGAGAAATATTAAATGGTTGATTTGAGTGAGCAATAGGAATTGATTAAACAAAAAATGAAATGTTTATATTTTAATAGAAGAAGCTGATACAAGTGTCTTCACAGGCCTTGATATCATCAGAGGTCATAGAAGGATTAAAAAAGACATGGACCTGCACATGGTTTAGTTATATTTTGATGATCTTCAAAGAATAAAGTGAGGAAAGAGAAAGAATTCAGTAGGGGGTAAGGGAACTAAAAGAGGAAGGGGCATGGAAATTATCTCACACAATTAAGATGTATAAATAGAACACTATACAAATAAGGAAGAAGGGATGGGGAAAATTACATTTGAAACACATATGAACTAATCAAAGGAGAGAAGAATATATACATGCATAGTTGGGTATATATAGGAATACATTTCACTCAACAGGAAAACAGGAGGGAAAAAAGGAGAAGAAAGAACAGTGTAGATAACAAACTCATTGAGAAATTATTATAAGCAAAATAAATTCTGACCATGGAGGACAGATTTTGAAGAAGGATTAAAGAGGAAATAAAGGACAAGAACTTGCTATTGGGGTCTTCATGAAGGACAGAGAAAAGAGGTAGAGGAACAGAAGCAGATTGCATCAAACATAGTCCACTTGGGCTAAACACATTTCTCAATAAACAAACTTTTGACACAATATGGATACCTAATTTCTTTTTTAAAAAACATGAGTAAAAATCATTCCTTACTATCTATCTAAAAACAAAATCCAGTTTTATTTGTAAGAGAGATAAACTGGAGGCCTTTTCAGTAAGGTGAAGGGTAAAGAAATAATGTTTGTTATCACCACTACTATTCAGTAGTCAGTATTCACTCCTATTAAAACAAAACAAGACAATAAAATTGAGGGAATAAGCATAAGCAAAGAGGAAATAAAATTCTTGCTTTTTATAGATAAAATGAAAGTTTATTTAGAGAATTCTAGAGTGAACTAAAATTAATTGAAACCATTAATAATTGAAGCAAAACTTCAAGATACCAAATAGATCCATGTAAGTCATCAGCATTCTAAATATTTCCAACAAAATGAAGCATTAAAAGATAGAAGGAGAAATTCTTTTTAAACAACTACAAAGAGCATATAAGACATATGACAGGTAGAAAGAACTGATGGAGTCTGAGTGCAGATCAAAGTATACCATTTTTTATTTTATTTCCTTCATGAATTTTTCCTTGAAGGTGTAATATGGATCTTCTTTCACAAAAAGATGAATATGGAAATATATATTGCTTGGTAGCACATGCATAGCATATCATATTGCTCCTTGCTTCAGGGAGAGGAGAAAGGATGGAAGGAGAGAATTTGGATCGTAAAATATCAGAAATTAAATTGTTTCTGTATGCAACTACAGAGAACTACAAGAAAATACATAAGGCAAAGCACCTGCCAAGCACACATAGAAATGGCATAAATATAACTATGAGACACTTTTGGTAGAATAAGGATCTGAATAATTGGAGAAATAGGAATTGTTTGGGTACCAATCCATAGAATGAAAATAACAATGCTACCTATATTTATTGACATTAATTTCCATATAAAACTATCTACAGATTATTTTGTGGAGCTGAAGGAAAAAATAATAATGAAAGTCACTTAGAGGAACAAGAGTCAAGAATCTCAAGAAAAAAATAATGAAAAAAGTGGGGAGGAAAGGTGCCTAGAAGTACCAGACCTCATACTATAGTATAGTATGTAGTAACGAAAGAATAATTATCAAAATAATTCAGTATTGGTTAAAAAAAAGCAAGGTCAATCAGTGGAATATATTAGGCTCATAACATAAAAAAGAAATCAAATGCAGTAACCTTCTGTTTAATAAACATAGTCCCAAATTACTACTCACTAATCAACATAAATTCAGGAAAACTAGAAAGTAGTCTAGCAGAACTTAAATTTAGGAAACTGTACCAAATACTAAGATAATCTCCAAATGTGTGCATGACATAAAGGGTGACATAAACAAATTAGAGGACCAAGTGAAAAATACCTTTCAGATCTATGGATACAAGAAGAGTTCATTACCAGACAATGGATAGAAATTATCATAAAAGATAAAATAGATCATTTTGATTACATAAAATTAAAAAGACTTTATATAAATAAAAACAATGTAGCAAAGAGAATGAAAACAGATAAGAGGGAAAATAATCTTTGCAACAAATTTCTCTGATATGAATATCATTTCCAAGATAAGTAAATGACTAATATACATTTTTAAGAATAAAATCCATTCCCAAATTGGTAAACAGTCAAAGGATATGAACAAGTATTTTTCAAAGGAAGATTAAAACAAGCAATAGATTTATTAAAAATGCTCCTTGTTAGTAATAGAGAAATGCAAATTAAAACAACTCTGAAGTATCACTTCATACCCATCAAAAAGTGACAAAAATGACAAAAAAATATGACAAATGTTGAAGAGACTATGGGAAATCAAGTACATTAATGCCCCCTTGATGGAATTATAAATTGGTCTGGCAATTTAAAAAAGTAATTTAGAACTATGCCCAAAACATTACTAAACTGTTCATATTCCTTGACCTAGCAAAACAACTACTAGTCTATAGCCCCATAAAGACTAAAGAAAAGCATATATACAACCTATATCATATTACCTGCCATCTCTGAGAGGGGGCAGTAGAGAGAGAGAGAAGAGAATGTGGATCACAGAATGTTAGAAAATGGCTTTTTAAATTGTATGCACATATAATCTGGAAAAAATATATAATTTTTAGAAGATCAAAAAAAGGGTGAGAAGTACTTCTATGTAAAGAAATACCTTTAGCAAGTGGTGGCAAAAACTGAAAACTAAAGGAATGCCTATCAGTTGAGGAATACTTGAACAAATTATGATATGAGTAGAATGAAATATTATTTTTACTTTACAAATGAAGAAAGGGACAGTTTCAGATGAAACTTTCAGATGAACGAAAGATGAAAAGACTTGTCTGAACTGATACAAAAGGAAGTAAACAGAAGCAAGAAGACAATTTATAAAATAAAAACAATATTGGAAAGACAAACAACTTTGACAGAATTCTGATCAAGGCTGCAACCAGAATTCCAGGTCCCATGATGAAATGTGCTACCCACTTCAAAAGAAAGGTGATAAACCCAGGGTGCTTCAATAAAGGCATAGATTTTTTGGATATGGCCAATGAAGGAATTAATTTTACTTGACTAATATTATTATTTGTTACAGGGTTTAGGCTTTTTATTCTTTTTTTCTAATAAAAAGTGGGAGGAAGAAGGTAAAGAAAAAGATTTTTGTTCATTGAAAAATATTAAAACTAAAATTAGACCTGTCTAAAAATCTTATGGGCAGCCTTGAGAGCTCTTTAAGCAGAGGGTAGCTGACAATTTGTCAGAGATATTATAGTAAATGTTCTTGTGAGTATGGGTTAGACTAAATGGCCACTGAGAAGCCTTCAAACTCTGAAATTGTGATCTTTGACACTGGAAATGGATTATTTATCAAAAAGAATAGATGTCACTGAAACATACATTTCTTTCACTTCCCAAAGCATCAACAACATTGTAGTAGATTCTTCTGCCAAATTCCATACTTTATCTTCCTACACAAGTTACCAACCGTTATTTGGATCATAGCAGAAAAGAGGGTGCAGATTTCAAAACATTTGTGCCTGAGGGCATGACAAGTATAGATTACAAGAGAATCAGATGGGTGTTCAAAGCAAGGGAAGCTTTTATTTCTGGTACATCATACAGGTGACAGATCCTTCCCCAACATCATCTTCATCCTGCTGTGACAATTGTCAAGTCCCATTTGATCAGCCTGATTTCTCAGAACTGACCAGGGAATCATTTTTTTCTACATGTCACACTACACTATCTCCAGAAAACAAGGATGCTAAAAGAGATGAAAATTGATGGGGGGAATTTGCTTTGAAATTTTAGAAGAGTTTTGAGATGTCAGAAACACAAAAGTATATCTTAGCTTAGGTGAATCCTAGTGAAAATTGTAGAAAGGTTTGTCTTTCACTTATTCTTTGCATAAAGCCTAAAAATGGCCTGAAATTCCTCCAAGAATCAAGGATATTTTTTCCTTTACAAATTCCTCAAGAACAAGGTTTGTTTCATTATTGTTTTTGTATCCCCAAAGCTAGACACTGAATAAGTAGTTTTTTAATTGATTCCTTTATAATCATCATATTAATTCACATACTCTCATCCTTTTCTCCTTTTATAAGACATGGGGAAAAGGGGAAAAGATTTTTTCTGTCTACAACTCTTCTGTCCAACCACGTCATCCATATCTTATATTTGTGCCATTCATTTTTTTAAATCCAAATCCAAGACTTTACATTTGTTTCTATTAAGTTTCATCTCATTTGATTTGGTGAAATGTTCTAGTCTGTCACAATCACTTCAGATATTGTAATCCAAGTTATTATATATCCTTCTCACTTGGTGTCATCAGCAATTTAAATAAGCATGTCATCTATGCCTTGTCACTGATAAGAATGCTAAACATTGCAGGGCCAAGCACCTATTCCTGGAACATTCCTCTATTTCCACATTAACATGGAATAACTTTTAATTTAGAAGATATAAAGACAAAAACAAAAGAGTCGTTTCCCTCAACAAGCTTACATGTTACTGGGAAAATCTCATCCTGTTGTTTACCAGCTATGTGACTTGTACAAGTCACTTTACTTCTCTGGGTCTCAGATTTCTCAAATGTAAAAAGAAAGGGGTTGGATAAAATGCCCTCTGGGGTCTCTTCCAGCTCTAAAACTATGATACTGTAATCCCTTATACTCAGAGAAGTCAATACGACATATATACAAAATAATTTTATACATATAGAGTGGGGTTGTCTACCAACAAGGGATGTCTAGCAAAGTGTCATGTAGAAGATTCCCTTTGAGTTTGACTTTGAAGAAGTCAATTGACATCCCTATCTTCCTCTAAATCCCAATTAAAATCCCATCTTTTACAGGAAGCCTTCCCTAAACCCTCTTAATTCCAATGCTCTCCCTCTTATAATTATTTTCTAGTTATCCTGTACATAGCTTACTTTGTAAATATATATTCTTTAAAACCTTCTTCTGTCTTGGAATTGATATTGAGTATTGAATCCAAAGCAAAAGAGTGGTAAGGATTAAACAACTAGAGTTAAGTGACTTATCAAAGATCACAGATCTAAGATGTATCTGAGATCAGATTTGAACCCATGACTTCCCATCTCCAAACATGACGTTCTATCCACTGAGCCACCTAGTTGCTCCTATACCTCATCATATCATAAACTTCTTAAGAACAGAGACGATTACACAAACTTAGCATAGTGTCCAGCCCATCATGAGGACTTACCAAATGTTTACTGATGATTGAAGATGGACATGAACAAGATGTGCATTTTAGATATTAGGAAGATCTCATGCAAAGACATGGACATTGAAGATGGAATAACTTATATGGGGAATTTGGCAGGACGTCTGAATGAAGGAGGCAGAGTAATGGGAAATCATTCTGGAGAAATAAACTGAAGTTAAATTATAAAGACTTTTACATTCCCCAAAGAAGTGTCATTGAAACATCTTCAGGAGAGGAACAATATATCCAGACCTAAACTTTAGGAATATTAATTTCAAATCTTTATGAAGAATGAATTGAAAAAGAGAGACATTTACGACAAGGAGACAAAATAGGAGGTTCTTGAAATACTCCAGGAAAAAAGAGGTAATGAGGTCCTGAATCGATGTGATAACTTTGTGAGCTGATGCATTAAAAGAGGTGGAGGGCCAAATACATAGATTCATTCAATAAGACTTTTTTTAAGGGCAGCTAAGTGACTTACCAGAAAGAGAGCCAGGCCTGGAGATGAGAACTCCTGGATTCAAATCTGATCTTAGGGATTTCCTATCTATGTGACCCTTTGACAAGTTACTTGACCCTAATTGAAGATACTTAGTATCAATTCTAGGCCCAACGCTGAGGGTTGTTTTTTGTTTTGTTTTTTTTAATAAGCATTGTTTAGCATCTATTATGTGCTGGGCATTAGAGGAGGAGGAGGAAGGTGAGGAGAAGGAAGAAGAAGTAGATAAAGGAGGAGGAGGAGGAGAGGAGGAGGAGAAGGAAAGAAAGAAAGAGAGAGAGAAAGAAGGAAAGAAAAAGAAAGAAAGAAAGAAAGAAAGAAAGAAAGAAAGAAAGAAAGAAAGAAAGAAAGAAAGAAAGAAAGAAAG
>NC_058130.1:507064260-507121523 GCF_016433145.1 Gracilinanus agilis
GAAGGGAAGGGAAGGGAAGGGAAGGGAAGAGAAGAGAAGAGAAGAGAAGAGAAGAGAAGAGAAGAGAAGAGAAGAGAAGAGAAGAGAAGAGAAGAGAAGAGAAGAGGAGTTCAGAAACACTTAATTCAGATATAATTGTAGCATACTCACACTCAAAGGCAGCTAGGTGGCCAAGCCTGGAATCAGAAAGACCTAAATTCAAATCTGACCTCAAATACATATTAGCTATGTGATCTCAGGAGTGAATGCCAATGAAATTATTTCATTCAATCTTCATAAGAAGTCTCTGAAGTGTTGCAAGTATAATTAATCCTATTTGCCTCAGTTTTCACATCTCTAAAATAAGCTGGAAAAGGAAATAGCAAATGACTCCAAGGTCTTTGCCAACAAAACTCCAAATCAGTCATGAAGAGTCAGACACTACTGAAAAACTACTCAACAATTCCCTGCCACCTCACCTTCTTTTCCTCTCTTTGAGAATAGAACTAAGTGAAATTCCAGGGCTAAATACCTTGGAGAAAAGGAGTGAAAAAGTGAGTGTGTAAAGTCTAAGTGATGAGTTGCCAACCAGGGAAGACATTCTAAAGTATAAAAGGAGTTTAGAGGATATTAAGACTCTGGAAAGAAAGAGAGTTCAAAATCAAGGAGAAATGAATGCCATTGAGTTATACACTCAATCCTTATAACAATCCTGTGAGGTATTGCAAGTATTATAACTAATCTTGTTTTATTGATGAGTGAGGCAGCTAAGTCTACCATACAGTGGATAGAGTGTGGAATTTGGAATCAAGAAGATATGAATTTAAATCCTGCCTCACATATTCCCTTGTTGGATGACTCTGGCCAAGTTACTTAATCCCTGGGTCTCAATTTCTCAATCTACAAAGTTGAGGTTTTAGCATCTACCTCACTAAATTATTGTAAGGATCAATTGAGGTAATAGTTGCAAAGTGCTTTGAAAACCTTAAAGCTCTCTCTGTGTGTATATATACATACCTGTATATATACATATATTATATATACCTACTAGTTATTATGAGGAGGATGAAACCACTTCAGAAAGAGGTTAAATGGATGGTTTGAGATTACTTTCAAAAAAAACTTCATGGTAGCAACTTAGTTGTTATTTTCTAGTTTATCTTAATTTTATTAGGACCTAATTTTATTAAGACTGAACACAAATCATTGTCAAAATGCAGAGGGTTGATTTATTAAAGGAAAAGAATATTATGTGCTAATTACAGGCTTAAAGTTAAATTATGTCTTGTTTTTATGCAGCGGCAATGTAATCAAAAGATGATCACATGCCTACATTAAACATTTACATTAGAAGTACATAATTACATGAGGATTTGTTTCGGTAGCATTGGCAGATGTTCTGAAGAGCCCTGGAAAATGGCATTTGCTATTTCATAGGAGTCAGGGCAGATGAATATTATTAGCTTGTCATTAATTCAGGACAGATGTAGGTAGAGATAAGACAGGAGATTTATTTTGTATTTCGTTGATTCTTCAATATAATTAATCATCTGTGCTCCTGGTCAGGACAGCACTTCCTGTCTGTCTCCCCATAATAGTTCAAGACGAATCCAGGAGACGTTGATCTTCTCAGAATTAAATGTTACAGAAACATGGATTATTTAATTTGTAGTTTGGAGTGTCAGTGTTTAAAAAGAAGAGGAGAGTTCACGATTCCAGTTGAGAATTCATTTCCCAGGACCTTTTGCTCACCATGAAAAGGTACCAGATCAGACACTCTATAAGATCTTGCCCCTTTGCTCCCTTTTAAGCTCTATAAAGGTGATTATTAGCTAGTAGAGGTAGAGAGAACTGCACCCTGTCAATTATTTCCCCTCATTAAAGGGACTTTCCATTATTCCAAAAGGTCTGTGATCTTAAGAATGTGAAGATTCCCTCCACTTATGTAAATTACAACCTATTTTTATTGCCCATTCTGCACAAATTTTATCCAGGTCCTCCAGAAAATCTACCACAGGGGATCTACCAAAGCCCAAGGGTTTCCTTCATGTTCTCTTGACATTGTGTATTTAAGAGTATAGAACATAGCTGAGGTATCCCTTGATTATCCAGATATCAGTCACTTCATAACTGGAGAGGGAAAGAGAGAAGGTATTATATATTTATTTTATGACTTCATTTTTGCCATTTTTCTTAAATAATTCTTTGTGTATAATGTGTGGCCACCTGTAGATATGTGCCATGACTTCTCCAATACCTTAAGTTAAGTGATTTACCCACGGCCATAGAACTAGTAGGGGTCTGAAACAAGATTTAAACACAGGTCTTCTTGACTCCAGCCCCAGATAACTGGATTTTTCTTTGCATACATTTTTTTTCAAGCAACCACTTTGGGAATTCGATGATTCTTTCCTTCCATTTTCTATTTTCACCATAACAAGGAAGAGAATAATGGAATTATTTGAGTCTCAGTTTTTTATCAGCTTTTTTGAGTAACCATCATTAATCACTGAAGTGTTCACCCTAATTTTGTAGAAAATAGAAACTCAATATTATTGTAAGGGAACTCAGAGAATGTTCCTTTACTAACACCCTGGTCCCAAGCTAAAAGGACATTTTGAACAGAAATCACCCAAGGCACACAGGAAAGCCATGTCTGTCAAAAGTCTAATGGAGCCATCATATCAATCTTTAAAACTTCATTTTACTTCCCAAGACAAATTTAGAGAATTCATGATCTGAAGAAGACAAAACTACTTCACTGGTGAGACTAGTGCTCCTTGGTGAACCAGCCCTTTATAAAATTCCAGAAACCCAGAACTGAATGGGACCTGCAAGGAAGCATCTCTAGCCCATCCATACAAGGGTCATACAAGTAGAAAGTTTCTGAGGCCAGATTTAAACCCAGGACTTCCCAATTCTAGGCCTGGCTTTTTTCCACTGAGCTGCCCAGCTGCCCCCTTAGCCCTTTCTCAGGACACGATTCTGAGCTAACTATGATCAATGGTGGTACATCCTCTTTACTGGCATATCCTTAATTTTGGGATGTATCTTTGTACTTTGATTTCTAACTTAACCACCAGGAGGTTCTGCTATCTGGCTCCACTCTGAGATGGAGAGCATTCTAGGAATAATCCATAGCCAGAGAAAATGGCCAGACAAGATATCTTGATGAGAGATGGAGAGTCTTGTCTAAAGAACAGCAAAGAGGACAATGCCGCTGGATCTAAAAGTATATGGCAGGGAGTGACAGTAAAAATAATAACAATAATGATGATGATGATGATGATGATTTATATATTTATTTATATTTATGTAGTTCTTACTAGGTGCCAGGCATTGTTCTAAAAGCTTTAAAATTATTATTTCATTTGATTCTCACAATAACCCTGCAAAGTAGGTGCTATTATCATCCCCATTTTTACACATGAGGAAACTGAGGCAAGCAACAGAGAAGTGATTTGCTCAAGGTCACACAGCTAGCAGGTATCTGAGACCAGATTTAAACTCATTCCTTCCAGGGGGAAGCTGGGGGCTCAGTGGATTGAGAGCCAGGCCTAGAGATGGGAGGTCCTGGGTTCAAATCTGACCTCAGACACTTCCCAGCTGTGTGACCCTGAGCAAGTCACTTAACCCCCATTGCCTAGCCCTTACTACTCTTCTGCCTTAGAACCAATACACAGTACTGATTCTAAGACAGAAGGTAAGGGTTTAAAAATAAATAAATAATAAACTCATTCCTTCCAGATTCCAAGCCTTGTGCTCTGAGATAAGCCTACTGGGAAGATACAAGGAGGATAGGAGATGAAGGCTTTGAGCACCACACAGAGGGTTTTGTATTTGTTTCTGGGCTTGACAGGGAACCACTGGAGTTTATTGAGTATGAGAGGTGACATGATTAGACCTATCTACAATTATAAATGAAATTCTGTTGCTTATTATTCCCTGACCCTACAAAGAGAGACTGGGACCCTTTCCCAGGAGGTACATATCCCTGGATTAATCTTGGCCACACAAGTCTACCGAGGTGGTGCATAGACCAATTGGATTATAGATTTCCTAATGTCTTCCTTTTGCTTTGCTCCAGTAAAGTCTTACCTATGGTGAAAAAAAGACTTATCAGGAATTACACAGGAAATTACCCTGTCAAGGTAACAGTTTTCTCTTTATGAGAGATAAAGACAAAAAAAATTTTTAAAGAAATTAAAGAAAGCAGGTGGATGTTCCTGTTACAGTACTTGTATCACCTTCATCAACAAGAAGCATTTATTTATTAAGTTCCTGCTAAGTGCCAGGCACCATGCTAGGTGGTAAAGATTCAAAGAAAGGCAAAAATACCTTCTCTGTCCTCAAGGAGCTCCCATGCAAACAACCACACAGACAATGTGAATGAGGAAAGTCAATTCTTAGCATTCGTTAGTAGATGTAGAGAGAACTACACCTTGTCAACTACTTGCCCTCATCAAAGGAGCTTTCCATTATCCCAGTAGATCTATGATCTTGCAGTTTGGGAGGATTCTCTCCATTGATGTAAATTATAACCTCTTTTTGTCACCCATGATTTTATTAGTAACCTCATTGGGTTAAAGTCATCAAATCTACAGACATGAGTTCTAGCCCTGCCTCTGCCACTAATCTTCAAGAACTTCAGCTAGTTTCTACATGTTTTTTGAACCTAAGATGCCCTTCCCTTTTCCATTTTTTTTTTGGACCTTTAACCCAGAGAAAGGCACTAGGCAGCTCATTCCAGCTGAGCTTTCCAGTGGTCCTGGCTGGATCCACACAGCTCCCCTGAGGAAAAGTTAGTTAATAATAACAGTTGGTGTTTATCTCACCCTTTAACATTTGTGATACATGACCCTAGGACTGACTGGGACCAGTTATGCCTATGGGGATGTGCATGGAATGGAGAAAATGTGCCTGTGCTCACTTAGATAAATGCCCCCAAGGGGTTTTAGCACTTCTACCCAACCCCTAGTCTTGAGGGTCAGTCTAACCTTGTTCACATCCCCCAAATCATTAATTCCTTGATTATTATGCTCTGGAAAAGTCTTTCCAGCCAGAACACAAACTAAGAGGCTCTCCCCCCTCTCAGATAAGGATATCAAGATCATAAATGATACCTTCTCTAGTGTGGGAGGGGAGGAAGGGAGTGAATTACCTGGGAATTTTAATGTAATAAATAAATTAATTTAAAAAATAGAACATGGAAATACCGTCCTAGAGCTGGAAATTATCCCAGAGACCACACTAATTCCTTTATTTTACAGATGGGGAAACTCAAGAAGGTTAAGTGAGTTTCCCAGGATCACACAGAGAGTAAATGGCAGAGGCAAAATTTGAACCCATGTCCCCTGACTGTGTAAAGTTAGTGGTTTTTTCATTGTATCATACTGCTTTCCATATAAGATAATAATGATAACTGATCTTTATATAAGTACTTTTTAACCCTTAATTTCTGTTTTAGAAGCAATGGCCATGTTGCCGCTTATATTCAATAAACTCCAGTGGTTCCCTGTCAAGCCCAGAATCAAATACAAAACCCTCTGTGTGGTGCTCAAAGCCTTATCACCTAGACTCCTCTTATCTTCCCAGTAGGCTTATCCCTGAGCACAAGGCTTGGAATCTTGGAATCAATTTAGAACTGTGTATCGATTCCAAGGGAGAAGAGCAATAAGGATTAGTCAGTGGAGGTTAAGTGACTTGCCCAGAGTCACATAGACTAGAAAGAAGTATCTGAAGCCAGATTTAAACCCAGGACCTTCCATCTCTAGGCCTGGCTCTCAATCCACCCAGCCACCTAGCTGCCCCCATATAGTGCTTTAAAGTCTGCAAATCAACATCAATTATATCATATTCGAGCCTCACAATTCTCTTGAGGTAAGTAATAGTTATTTGTATTCAGATTTCATAGATAGGAAAAGCAAGGCTAGTGAGGTTAAGTGGCTTGGCCAGCTAGTGTTGAGGAAGAATCAAAGCCAAGGTCCAGCCTGCATTTTTTTTATACCGAGCTTCTTTTGAGTTCAGACTTTGTCAAAGGAATTTGCTGCTGCGCTCACTCCTGCCTGGCTTGGTTCCCTGTATTCCTACAGCCTTGCCAGCTTATTCTGGCTTCTGCTTTGGCCACTGTCCCTGGGTCTTCACTGGTAATATTTATTCCTGACTCTTATTTCAGCTATTTTGAAATGGTAAAACATGAGTCTTTCCCAAGGCTCACTAGATACCCTATTTCTGCTTCTCCAAATGAATTAAAGAATGGGGGGAAAAAAAAGGCATTTATCAAGCAACTACCCAATGCCAGACATTATGTTAGAAGCTTGGGAAACAAATACAAAAGAGAGACTTTATCCTCTTCCCTTTTGGGCTATAACCTGTGGCTTCTGGGAATTAGAGATTGACCTTGACACTTCCCCTGACCCTTGCTCTCCCCAGGAACCTCTCATTCCCACAGAGTTCCCTAAACCTTACCAGCCACTTATCCACCTGTTCTTGGCACACAGCTGCTGCCCAGTGGCAGTTTGCAGCATTGCACCACCTGAATGGCAGCCTGGGTCTTTGTGTCCTGGGAGCAGCTGAAGGGGTGGAGGGTAATATTCTCACTGCAGAACTGGAGGCACTTTGGAACTTCAGGCCTGCTCACTGACAGTTATTTCAGTTCCCTGCCAGAGAGACTTGGCACAAGCAGTCGTACAGCCACAGATGGGTTGTGTGAGAGAAACAGGGGGGGAAAAGGTGGGAGGGGCAGGAGGAAGGACTAGGAATCCAACTCTGCCACTTAATAGACCTAAAACAAATCAATTCCTATTTCTGAGCCTCAGTTTCTTTATCTGTCAAGTGAGGGAGCTGGAGAGGCTAATCTGAAAAGTCATTTCCAGCTCGAAATTCCATGACCCTAATTGGATAGAGTCATTGAGAATTAACTCATTCCCCTGTCCCTTAATCCCAGTGAATGGCACCTAGCCAGATGCTCCTCTAATTTGCCCTTTTGTCTACCCTGGCACAGACAAAGCACTTTCTACTGATTGATGTTCTTAAAGTCCCCAAAGAGTTGCCGCTGGCAACTCTAGTTGCTTTTTCAAAGCACACACACACACACACACACACACACACACACACACACACACACAAAGAAAGAAGTGGGCAGAAGAGGGGCACCAATTATGTGGGGATATTTTCCTTTATTTTCTTCTCTAAATAGGAGGAAAGAAATATGTGAGAAGGGGAAGCAGCAATTGAATCAGTTTATATGGTTCTTAAGGAAGAATGCAATCCCTCCTTGCAGGCATTTGTGTTTTGTTAGCACTGCAAATAATAGAGCTGCGAGTCTGAGAAACAGGGACAGAACACTCTTCTTGGAGTCTCTTATCATGAGTCCTTGAGACAGTTTTCTAGAACTACTTCACTGAGTTCCCAGAATACTCTGTGTACTCTGAAAGTCTGCACACTGAAGTGGGCTTGAAAAGTATACCTGAAAGGAAGCCTTACAACACTCAAGTTTACAAGGAAGGGATTGGGGGAGGCGAGAAGGAATGTGAAGTTTGGGTACCATCAGTTCCAGTGTGGTAATTAGTATAAGTAGAGGCTAAACACGAGAGTTAAAGAATATAAACTAGTTGGCACTAGATTAGACCTTAAAGATCATCTGATCCAACCCAATTAACAGAAGAGGAAACTGAAAATTTGAGAAGTTCAGCAACTTAGCTAAGGTTGCACAGCTGGAGTCTCAGATCCTTTAGACTCAGAGCTTCTGATTCTTAAATTCAGTGTTTTTTCTATTAAACTTCACTTCTAGACACCACCCAAGAGCATATATTTGCAACAATCATTATTACAATCTCAAAGGGCTCTACTGAATCCCAGAAGTCCTGATGCACACACACACACACACACACACACACATACACACACACACACACACACTCTTTCATGTGAACACTTCTTTACTTATGTAGTTTCAGACCAGAGCAGATCTCGAAAACTTGTCTTGGTCCAGATTAGGGCGAAGACACCCACTCAGAGCTTGAGAAAGCCCTTGGCAATGCCCGAACAGTTTAGGTTAATTCTGGAACTTTTAGGGGATTCTTAGAACTGTTTTATCTTTTATTGGAAGTCAGAGTTTTCAGGAAAACATTTTTAAATGTAGGGGTCTATAAGGGTGACTGTAACTTTTTCTTAAAGGTATTTTATGCTTTAATACTTAAAACAATAAAAGGATGATATTCTGAGTCTGACCAGATATTTAGAGGTTCCCTGCAAAGGTTCTGGGAAATAGAAGCATGGACTTCTGGGAATCATAGTTCTGATGGGCAGTATGAGTTCCCCCTAAATGGAAACTCACACAGTCTATTGGAACTATGATTCCCCATGGTCCAACTATGAGTAAGAAAAATCTGAATGTGATGTTGCATAAGGAAAGTATTCTCCATTCCTTTTGATCAGCACCATGACTGCTTTCCACATTTTCTCTTGCTGTTTCTTCCAGCCTCTTCCCTGTCTTCCTTCTCTCCTGTCCTCCTAACCAATTCCTCATGTGCTGGATTTCTTCTGATGTAGCTAAGAAAGGATGAATCAAAGAGAAGTGTGCTGATTAATGTTCAATAGCCACCTCTCTCTGGGGAAAAAGTACACATTTAAATTTATTCTACATTACTAGCATTTTCCCCATAATTTTTAAGTCTAGAAATCAACAAAACAATAAAATAAGTCTTAATTTGGAGCACCGAGTAAATGTTCACAATGAAAATAGGCTTTCAGGAATTGGTTTTGACTAGTTCCACCACGTGCCTGGCTTCAAAGGTATAAAAGAATCCAGAAAGAAGTAAAGGTGGCTAAGTCTTCTACATGATAATCTACTGTGGGGGTATACTTCAGAAGGAGATAATAACTAGCTCATACTCTGTGACCACTGAGTTTCCATATTTTAGAGACAACATAGGCTTTCCTTGCCCAGAAAAGTAAAATTTAGAGAAGATATCTGTCCTCATGGAGCCTATACTCTAAGCCATTAAAAATTCAGTCTAGGCCAAATTAGAATTTGATTACTTTAGAGTCCAGTGATAGTTAAAAATTCTTTGATTTTTCAGCCCCTTATAAATACTGTAGCCCATTTGTTACTCAATAATTCTATTTTCCCTAGGCTGCTTGGTATTTCCTAAGTATTCTTTGAGGCAGTCCAAACCCACAGGATTTACATAGGGTCATAATATTACAGATTTAGAGCTGGCAGAGAACTTTAAGGCTTTCTAGTCCAATTCCCCTTTTTTATAGCTGAGGAAACTGAGACCTAGAAAGAGAAAGGACTTGCCAAAGGCCACACAGATAGTAAGAAACAAGCAGAACCAGGATTTGAACTTAAAATCTAGTAGTATTTCTGCTCCTCTGAACTATATATTATGTTAAGGTTTTTAAAGGATTTTCTTCACACTAAATTCATGAGATGTGGAATGCAAATATTATTTTCCCCACCTTAAAGATGAGTAAACTGAGGCTTCATGAAATTAAAGTGACTTAATCAAGAAGTATTAAGAATTGAACCCAGGTCATTTGACTCTGAAGTCAGTTTTCTTTCACTCTCAGCAACAATACCAAAAATTCCTACTGTTTTAAAAAGTTGACTATCATTCCCCTGAAAAATGATGGAGGATAAAAATGTGGCCTAGAAAAAAAACAACTGAGTCATTAAGTAAGTGACCTATCTATTGAAACACCCCATATCTGTGTCAAATTCAAAGAAAATACTCAGAATACACTAGTATATGATTCATGTTTCACTAAACCCAAGAGCATTAAATGGAATTTTATTCCTTTTTGAATTTAATTTTGCATATTACTAATTATGGTCAAGAGAAATGCAAACAGTCTTGGATAGAAATGACTAATTCCCTAACTCTTCTCCCCTAACTATAAAAAAGATGCCACAAGAATTAGTGTGTGAATCCAAGTAAAACCAAATTCAAAGAGAAATCTATAGCAGAAGATTATATTAGCATACTATGTAATTTACATATTTTAAACAAATTGCAAATTGCAAACAATGTGGAATTGGTGGTTTTTCACATTTTTTATGTATTTGTTTAGTTAAATGTTTTTGGTGGTGGTGGTAGTTACTAAGTATATAATAAAAAAAAAAGAATTAGTTTGTGGGCAGGAAAGATGTACATAAATATTTCAAAATGGAAGATGGGGGTATAATAAAGTGATTGTATTCCTGACCAATTAGTACATAGGAGCTATTACTAGAGTATAGCATCAAGGGGAAGGTATGGGGACAAGGAGAAAAGATGGTCCTCTCCCCTTCTGCAAAGACACAGCGTGAATTAGTGAGGAAATCATTTTGTAGCCAGAACTTGTGCTTCTCTCTCCTTATCATTAATGCCATTACAATCTAGTCCCAGAATGGTAACAAATACAGCCAGATAGAGCCGTGGATAGACTGCTGAACCTAAAGTTGGAAAGTCCTGAATTCAAATCTGACCTTAAACACTATCTGTGTGACCTTGAGCAAGTCATTTATTATCTCTCTGCCTCTGTTTCCTCATCTATAAAAGAGAGATGATAATAATAGCACCTACTTCCTAGGGTTGTCATGAGGATAAAATGGGATACTACTTGTAAAAGTCTCTACAAACCTTAAAGTGCTATATAAAAATTTGTGGTTCTTGAGTCATGTCCCACTCTTTGTGACTTTGTGGGTCATACTGTCTATAGGGTTTTCTTGGCAAAATCACTAAAGTGGTTTGCCATTTCCTTCTCTAGTGGATTAAGATAAACAAAGATTCATTGACTTGCCCAGAGTCACACAGCTAGTTAGCATTTAGCATCTGAGCCCAGATTTGACTCAGATTTCCTGACTCCAGACTCAGGACTCTATCTACTGAGCCAACTAACCATTTCATATAAAGTCTAACTATTAGCTAATATCAAGGAATGCTATATAGGATAATAACTTTTGTCAGTGCCAAAGCTCTTTGGGCTCTAAAACCTTTAAGTAATATGGTTTGGGGAAGGGGGAAAGCAAGATAAGAAGAGGGAATAAACATTTAATAAGTATCTACTATGTGCCAGGCATTTTGCTAAATGCTTTATAAATATGATCTCCCTTACTTTTTGTTGTAAATTAGCCAGTTTATTTTAGCCCTTAAACATAGTTATTTATGAAGATGTCTTTTCTTCTATAATAAACTTAAAGGCTTTGCAAGAAAAGAATTCTGTCTCAGTCTTCTCTGTATTCTCCATTGCACCTTTTAGATGCTCAATAGCTATTTCATAAATGGATGAGTGGACAGATGGAGGAAGATGATAATTCATGAGTTGCCTCAGTTAACAATGTGTCTGATTTACATGGAAGGTTTTCTCATCCCCAGAGCACACCCTATCCAGGATTTTGACTAGAACAAGTACCTAAAAGATCAGATCATTCATATATTCAATATTTTTTAAATACCTCATATGTGCATAGTACCTTGGAGAAATCAAGTTTTAGAGAAGATATCTGCCCTCATGGGGCTTATATTTTAAACAATTACAAATTTACTATCTAGGACACACTGAAATTGATTATTTGAGTCGACTGACAGTAAAAGTTTCTTTAGCATCTAGACCCCTTCAACTACTGCCTCCCAGTTGCTATTTGACAACTATTTTGCCTGTTATGCTAGTTACTGAAAGAGCTTTAGGGATCCATTAACAACATTCTATAATGGGATTTAGTATGATTCCAAGTGATACATTCTAGATTACAGATAGTCTAGGAGTTTTAACTAGGTTTAGGATAGAACCAAAGCCCTTGGCAACCCTAAGAGGTTAAGGAAAGCTCCAGATCTCATTGACTTTCAGCTACATTTTTGGTAGCAGAATTCCAGAATTCCAGATTTCCAGAACCAAAATATACATGAAACCATGTTGAAAAGCTTAAATGGCTTTACAAGGATATCATTAGTAAAAGCATGATGACAGCATTTCAGAAGTAGACGGTATCTCAGAAGTCATCTGGTCTAAATCATATCTGAATAAGAACTCCCCTCTCTAAAACATCCTGACCCAGTGGTTGAAGACCTTCAGTGTTACAGAAATTCATCAAAAGAACCTCACTACCTCTTGCAGTAGGTTAGACCATTTTAGTCATCATTAGCTCAAATTATTTGGAAATTTCTCTTTAAATCTAAAAGTAATTATTGTCAGAATGACTCAGGGGTTTAACTGCTTGAGGTCTGAGTGAGTAGGCTTGGGTAAGAGCTCTCTGGAGTCCCAGAAGGCAGCCTTAGAAAAATCATGAGTAAACAACAATCATGAGATTCCTATAACTTTGGAGGTGAGGGATTAGGGAGGTGGAGTTGATTGAAGAAAAGATGGCGCATTAGGATGTTTCCCTAGACCAGTGATTCCCAAAGTGGGTGCCACCACCCACTGGTGAGTGCTGTAGCAATCCAGGGAGGCAGTGATAGCCACAGATGCATTTATCTTTCCTATTAATTGCTATTAAAATTTTTAAAAATTAATTTCCAGGGGGCTAAGTAATATTTTTTCTGGAAAGGGCGTGGTAGGCCAAAAAAGTTTGGGAACCACTGGCCTTGACCTTTTCCCCTGAGGACAAAATATACAATAGAGCCCTTGACATCTCACAGAACGCCTCTCGCCATGTTGTCCTCATTCAGACTATTACCTCTACTCCACAGAGAGATCACTCCCACCTGGAAGTGTGCTGGTAAATATTTCATAAAAAGCTCTCCTGGAGGAAAAAAAACAACAACATATATAGAACATATTTTTAGTTTCAATCTGCATTATTCTTTTCTTCATCACTTTCTTAAGTCTGCACAATCAACAAAACAACAAACCAATCCCTGAATTGTAGCTTAAATGCTCACACTGAAAACTTAATAATCAGCTTCTAAGACCTAGTTTAAACTTGCTCCAAAGACTCCCCCTTCTGGCTTTCTTCATTTCTTTCCTAGCAACATATTCAGGTCCAAAGCCATTGAATCAGTGCCCACTTATGGAACAGCATACCAGAGCTCTGGGCTATCTCTTATCCTCATTCTGGCTATCAGATCGACAATAGTTGATGCCTTCCTGATCTTGTGACTCCACATAGATCCCTGATTGTAATGACACTCTCTCCTTATTTTTACATGACTTTTTGCTCACTTCCATTTCCCTAGCTCTTTATTTGAAGTGTTGCTTTCCGTTTCAATCCTTTATCCTTTTCAGTTTTGGTCCTTCAGATGTCGGATTTAGGAAAATGACTATCTTCTTTGAAGTCGGAATGTACCATGTCAACTCTTTAAGAACTGGCAGTTTACTAAAAGCAGTTATGCCCAGAGCATTGAAGACCTCCACTTCTAGCAGGCCAAGTGGATTAGTATCCTTTCTTTGATGAAAGAATAAAGGGGTCTTTCTTTACTTTCTGTTGATTAGACTCTTTCAGTGATTACTTTCCAAAATTGTTGTGTTGACCCTTATAATTCTCTGAACTATAAAGCTGCTTATTCTCCATTCTAGTGCCCCTGAGTGATGGTGCCAGATGAACTGAAGCAAGTTTTAATGGTTCTTGTGCATATTCAGCTTCTTTAAATGTGTGGAATTTCTCCTTTTTAATTCTGCTAATTAAGGTAGCCCAAGTTACTCAGAGAAATTAAGTAACAGATTCACAATTACTCCCCGTAGGAGAAACGCATTGCATATATCCATCTGGTTTATATTGCTCAAATACTGATGATGCTAGTGACAGTGAAAGGGAGCAGGAGCACCTACTGTATTTGGGATTGATAAGATCTGAACGAAGTCTCAAAAGGATGTGTACCTCCATGGTAGGTTATGAAATAACCACTACTGTTTAAAAATCAAGTTCATACATTTCTCAGTTAGACCGTGCCACTAAAACATTACAGGATTTTTTTTCTTTTTTTTTAACCCTTATCTTTTGTCTTAAAATCAATACTATGTATGGAAGGCAAGAGAATGGTAAGGCTAGACAATGGGGGTTAGGTGACTTGCCTAGAATCACAGAGCCTAGGAAGTGTCTTAGGTCAGATTTAAACCCAGAACCTCTTGTCTCTAGATCTAGCTCTCTATCCATTGAGCAACCTAGCTGACCCCTAAAGGATTATTTTTAAACTTTCTTCTTTTTTATGGTAAAATAAATAATTTTGATTGTATTGCATCAAAAATTTTTTGTCAAACAAAAATAATGCAACCAAAATCAGAAGGGAAACAACAAACTGGAAAAAAATCTTTATAACAAAAAATTCTGACAGAGGTCTAATTACTCAAATATACAAGGAACTAAATCGATTGTATAAAAAAATCAAACCATTCCCCAATTGATAAATGGGCAAGGGACATGAATAGGCAATTTTCAGATAAAGAAATCAAAACTATCAATAAGCACATGAGAAGGTGTTCTAAATCTCTAATAATTAGAGAAATGCAAATCAAAACAACTCTGAGTATCACCTCACACCTAGTAGATTGGCTAAAATGATAGCAGGGAAGAGTAATGAATGTTGGAGGAAATGGGGTAAAATTGAGACATTAATGCTTTGCTATTGGAGTTGTGAACTGATCCATCCATTCTGGATGGCAATTTGGAATTATGCCCAAAGAGCGCTAAAAGAATGCCTGCCCTTTGATCCAGCCATATCATTTCTGGGTTTGTACCCCCAAAGAGATCATAGATAAAAAGACTTGTACAAAAATATTTATAGCTGTGCTCTTTGTGGTAGGAAAAAACTAGAAAACGAGGATATGCCCTTGAATTGGAGAATGGCTGAACAAATTGTGGTATACGCTGGTGATGGAATACTACTATGCTCAAAGGAATAATAAACTAGAGGAATTCCATGTGAACTGGAAAGACCTCCAGGAATTGATGCAGAGTGAAAGGAGCAGAGCCAAAAGAACATTGTACACAGAGACTGACACATTGTGGTAAAATCGAATGTAATGGACTTCTGTACTGGCAGCAATGCAATGACCCAGGACAATTCTGAGGGATTTATGGTAAAGAACGCTACCCACATTCAGAGAAAGAACTACAGAAGTAGAAACACAGAAGAAAAACAACTGCTTGAACACATGGGTTGATGAGGACATTATTGAGGATGTAGACTCGAAACAACTACACCAATGTAACTATCAATAATATGTAAATAAGTCTTGACTGATGACACATGTTAAAACCAGTGGAAATGTGCGTCAGCTATGGGGGGAGGTGTTTGGGCGGCTGAAGGGGAAAGTAAGAACATGAATCATGTAACCATGGAAAATTTTTCTAAAAAAATAAAAAATTTAAAAAAATAAATTATTATTTCAATAAGAAACATGACTTTGCAAAAGAAAGTAGCAAGTCTATGTTTTCTGATAGCCGGTTTTGCATATAATAACATTTCTTTTCTAATATGTGTGCATACACATATTTATTTTTTTTACTTCTTTATTTATTTAGACATGTTAATAAACATTTTCCTTTGGGGGAGAAAGTATTATTTCAATTACAAAATTCCATCTAAATATAATTAAATATAAATGAGTCTCGCATTAAAAAAGTTTATAAAAATCAAAACACAATACAAGTAAATTTACAGAAGGATTCTTTATATAAAAATTTTACCACTAATTTTTTTTTTAGAAAAGCAGTACTCCTCTGCTATTTAAAAATATAAGAAGAGGGCAATTTGGAACTATGTGCAAAGGGTTTTAAATGAATGCCTGCCCTTTGACCCAGACATACCACTACTGGGTTTATACCCCAAAGAGACAATAAGGAAAAAGACTTGTACAAAAACATTTATAGCCGCACTCTTTGTGGTGGCAAAAAATTTGAAAATGAAGGGGTGCCCATCAATTGGGGAATGGCTGAACAAATTGTGGTATATGCTGGTGATGGAATATTATTGTGCTGAAAGAAATAAAGAAATGGAGGAATTCCATGTGAACTAGAAAGGCCTCCAGGAATTGATGCAGAGTGAAAAGAGCAGAACCAGGAAAACATTGTGCACAGAGATGGATACATTATGGCACAATCAAATGTAATAGACTTTTCTACTAGTAGCAATGCAATGATCCAGGACAATCCAGAGGAACTGATGAGAAAGAACACTATCTACATCCAGAGAAAGAACTGTGGGAGCAGAAACACAGAAGAAAAATATATGCTCAATCTCATAGTGCGATAGGGATGTGATTAGGGTTTGGGTATTAAAAGGTCACTCTATTGCAAATATGAATAACATGGAAATAGGTTTTGAACAATGATGCATGTGTAACCCAGTGGAACTGCTTGTCAGCTTTGGGAGGGGGAGGAGAGAATAGGGGAGGACAGATTATGAATCATGTAACCATGGAAAAATATTCTAAATAAAAAAAATATATTTTATATATTATATATAACATGTTATATATATATATATATCTTACATATATTACATATATATAGCAAGGAGCCCTGGAATTGTAATCAGTAGATANACACACACACACGCACCATATATTACATATATATAGCAAGGAGCCCTGGAATTGTAATCAGTAGATATAGGTTCAAATCCCAGCTCTGTCACTTAAAATCTAAATAAAAATTTATATATTTTATACACACACACACAGACACACACACACACACGCACGCACACACGCACATATATAGGAAGGAGTACTGGAATTGGAATCAGTAGATCTAGGTTCAAATCCCAGCTCTGTCACTTAAAATCTATACAAATTTGAGCAAGTTTTTTAATCTCCTTAGGTCCTAATTTCCTTATTTGTAAAATAGTTTGGTCTAGATGACCTTGAATGTCCCTTAGATATAAATCTAAGAGTTAATTTTACAAAAGTAAATGGATATGAAAATTTTCAAGAATCTATTTTTGCTTACACTTACTATATACTTATTATTATCACCTAGGTGACACAGTGGATGGAATACCAGACCTGGAGTAAGGAAGACCCAAGTTTACTCTGGCCTAAGACTGTATGACTGTGAGCAAGTCATTTAACTATGGTTGCCTCAGTTTCCTCATCTGTAAAATAAACTGGAGAAGGAAACAGCAAACCATGCCAGTATCTTTGCCAAGAAAACTTTAGTTGGACTGATATAGAGTCAGGTGTGACTGAAAGGAAGGATTGAACAATAGCATTGCTGAAACATTGAACAAGTTTATGTAAAATGTAAAACATTTCTTTTTTTTCCATAAGATATACCTATTTCTTAATTTTACAAACTACAAAAAAAACTGAGAAGACTTGTAGGAATTAATGCAGAGTGAAGTGAGTAGAACCGGGAGAACTATTTGTAAAGTAACATCATAGAGATGAGGAACTTTGAAAGACTTAAGAATTCTGATCAATGCAAGGATCACTCCTGAATCCAAAGGTCTGAAAATGATGCACGCTACCAATCTCTTGACAGAAAGTTGATGGTTTCAAGATGCAGGAGACATACATTTGTAAACAGTGCCAAGATGAGAACTGGTTTTGCTTGACTATGCATATTTATTACAAAGATTGTTTTCCCCTTTTCTTGGTGGGAGAAGGGGTGGTGCTAAAGGCAGAGAAGTTGTTAATTGACAAAATATAATTAAAAAGAGAAAAACAGGCCATGTATTATTAAAGCTGTAAATTATTTTGTTAAAATTATTGAACCAGAATAGCTTGGGGTTAATTTTTATGTTTCAGTCTCTCTTTTTCTCTGTCATGTTTCACGACTGACCTCTACTGAGCATTAAGTAGATTGAAAACAAAAATGCTTTTTAGTTCTTAAGTTAATTCTGTCTTTTGTACTAGCATTATTGTCTTTCAAATACATACATACTGATTAAAAGCTATTGTGAGTTAAAGGAACAAGCCTTCATTATTAGACTGGATGACAGGCTGCCAAGAATGATAAGGAAGCCTGTGGTGTCAGGATAACCAAATTCTAAATTTAGGTCTTGTGTGATGTTTGCAAATGAGTAAATTATGTTAATATATGTAGAAGCCAGCCCATTTATCTAGATAAGGTCTGCTTAAGCTTCAGGGCTTAAAAAAACAATTAAATTTTATTTGTAAAAGCACATTGCATATTATTAAAAAAAACAGAGTTCTAAAACAATTGAGTTAATAAGAGTCTCAAGTTAATAAAATACTCAAAACAAGTATTTTTAATTAATTTCATCTTTTAACACCACCAGAAATACAAAATTTTATTAGCATTCAAGAAAGTAATAGTAAAAATAAAAAACATTTTTTTAATACTGAATCAAACTTTTCTTTGTATTTGATTAGGGAAGAGATAAGTAATGTACATATGAATGGACCTCTTTTTTTTTTTTTTTTAAATTTAGATTGACTTCTTTATACCAGCCTTCTTATATAGAGTATTTGTATAAATTTAGATCCCTGATTTGGTGCATCAGGTTATCTCTTATATAGGGTGTCCTAAAAATCCTAGTTCAATTTTAAGTTTTAATAACTCAAAGCTACACTTTGACTTCTGGAATATCTCACATATACCCTCATCTAGACATAGTATCAGAATAGTTTCTAATTTTTAAAATCTGGATTTAAAAATCATTTTCCCAAAGACTGGCTAGGAGGAATGACTTTTTAAAAGCTTTCTTTTCCATAGATATGGCATTAGAAGATGATATTTGTAAAAGATTTATCACAACACCTGGCACAAAATAGTCATTTAATAAATGTTTATTACCTTCTTCCTCTTCCCTTAGTGTGTGTTTGGAATTCAGGGAGGTGCCATTTAAAAGTATCTTACAAACTTCCTGTGGACACATGGGGACTTTGAGACTACATCCACCATGATCCAATGGGTTTCAGGTTTTTGGATGTGGGCAGCTTAAATTCGGAGGGTGGCCTGGAGACGGGCTCTTGGTTACCTGAGTGGGCTGGCTAGTGTACGAGAGAGACAGGATGGGCACTGGTGGTAAATTTAAAAGATAGTCAGGCGCGGGCATATATATTTACCAACATGCCATGGCAATTAAAATATTAATTTCTCTTATAATATCAGTCTTTATCATTTTTAATCGTAGCATTAGCCAACATAGCAATAGCAAGTCAGCTAGTCACACATGTAAATTTTGTTTCCTTGTTCCTTTCAAGGTCCCAGGAAATGGGGACCTGTGAAAATTTGACACTTAATCAAAAAACCAAAGTTTTAGTTGTATTCAATAAGAGCTTAAACTTAAATGGAAATGTCAAAACAAATGAATACATGGTTTGGGAAGGGGGGAAAATTCACTTTGAATAGTTCTTCACCAGCATCTAGTCTCTTCAATGGAGGAGTAGGTTTCTGGGAGGTTAATCTGATCTTTCTTTGAATTCCAGATGAGGTATAGAAAAAAAAATGGTTGGCAAACAATACTGGTTTATGTTAGTTCCTAAGCCTCTAGGGGACATAAAGTGTACCTTAGTATTTAGTACCCATAAGGTAATGTATACCTTAGTACTTATTTTTTCCCCACTAATAATATCCTAAGGGCAGCTAGGTGGCAAGTCACAACCTCATTTGCCTCAGTTTCTTTATCTGTGAAATGAGCGATAGAAGAAAATGGCAAACTGCTCCAGGATCTTGGAAAAGGAAATCCCAAATGGGGTTACAGAGAGTCAGACACGACTGAAAAACAACTGAATAACAACAACAACAATGTCCTATATTCATACAGCATCTTCTAGTTTTCAAAGCACTTTGCCATTTTATCTTAATGATAATTCAGTAAGATACTTAGGCAGGACAGATAACATCATTTTTATAGATGAAGACAAGGAGGCTGTTCAACTAGTCAGTAATCGGAAAAGTCACAGCTAGTATTTAAGTCTTCTAACTCAAGAGTCCAGTGATCCTTCCAGTATACTTTGTTGCTTCTCTATCCTTCAGAATTTGTCCATGAGGAGGCAGCACCTTCCATGCTATGAAGCAGAAGAAATTATTCCACTTACTCCCTAAATGATGTGCTCTCCTACAGATAAGGATGATTTTCAACAAATGGATTGGATAAACATTGATTCTAAGAGGTCTATGGCTCTCATTAAGTTCTACCACTAATTAGGTAGGATATAGATAGATAGATGATAGATAGATAGATAGATAGATAGATAGATAGATAGACAGACAGACAGACACAGACAGACAGACAGGCAGACAGATAGATAAGAAAACAGGTGCCCATTAAAACAAGATGAGTTGTAAATATCTATCCTTCATAAGAACCTACCAAGAAATAAAATGAAGTTAGCATTAAAAAAAAAAAACAACTAGCTGAGACTGCAGGCTAATAAGTATGCTCATGAAACAGAACGACTTCTATGGTTGGCAGTTCTTCAGAAAGGTACAGATAGGGTAGAAATTAAGGAGGTTGGGAACAAGAATTCAGGTATCTGGAAATAGGAGTTTGGGGTACAGGTGATAAGGATAGAAGAGCACTTACTCAACCGCAGCTACTGAATGGCAAGTTTTTTTATATCTACCATGTTTAGACATTCATTACATGAAATATTAACCTGACTGTTATTTTACCTGGTAGCAGACATAGGGAATAAGAGGGGTTTATTAGGAAGCATGATGGCCGTGAAGCTTACAGTTCAATATAATAGGATGAGGCCTAATTCTATTCTAATTCCCCTCTGTTACTTCCTCTGTCCTACAAGTTATAACCAGTCTAGTTACAACCTGACTAATGGTTAATTCAAAACCCTTATTTTTAGAGTAATGGGAAAAGGGATAAATTTTGAGAATCTGGGTCCTAATTCAGCTTCTGCCACTTACTACTTTTGTGACCTTGGGCAAGTCATTTAAACTCTGAACCTTAGTGTCCTTATCTTTAAAATTGAGGGATTGAATTTAAGACCAAACAAGAGATAGAGAACATTACAAGATATAAAATGAATAATTTTGATTATATTAAATTTAAAAGTTTGTGTACAAACAAAATCAATGCAACCAAGATTAGAAGGGAAACAACAAAGTGGGGGGAAATTTTTTATAACAAAACCCTCTTACAAAAGTCTAATTTCTCAAAGAACTAAGTCAATTTTACAAGAAACCAAATAATTCCCAAACTGATTAATGGTTAAAGGATATGAATAGACAGTTTTTAGATGAAGAAATCAAAGCTATCAATAAGCGTATGAAAAAATGTTCTAAATCCCTCTTGTTTAGAGAAATGCAAATTAAAACAACTCTTGGTATCAACCTTACACCAAACAGATTGGCCAATAATACAGTAAAGGAAAACTAATAAATGTTGGAGGGGATGTGGCAAAATAGGGACACTAATGCATTGCTGGTGGAGTTATGAATTGATTCAACCATTCTGGAAGGCAATTTGGAACTATGCGCAAAGGACTTTAAAAGACTATCTGCCTTTTGATACAATCATACCACTGCTTGGTTTATACCCCAAAGAGATAATGAGGAAAAAGACTTGTACAAAAATATTTATAGCTGCGCTCTTTGTGGTGGCAAAAAATTAGAAAATGAGGGGATGCCCTTCAATTGGGGAATGGCTGAACAAATTGTGTTTATCTGTTGGTGATGGAATGCTATTGTGCTTAAAGGAATAATGAACTGGAGGAATTCCATATGAACTGAAATGACCTCCAGGAACTGATGCAGAGTGAAAGGAGCAGAACCAGGAGAACATTGTACACAGAGACTGATGTACTATGGTACAATCAAACTTCTCTACTAGCAGCAATGCAAGAATCCAGAGAAATGCTGAAGGACTTATGAGAAAGAAAACTAGCCACATTCAGAGAAAGAACTGTGGGAGGAGAAACACAGAAGAAAAACAACTGCTTGAATACATGGGCTGATGGGGATATCATTGGGGATGTAGACACTAAACGATAACTCTAGTCCAACTATCAATAATATGGAATTAGGTCTTAATCGATGATACATGTAAAACTCAGTGGAATTGTGCGTCAGCTCTGGGGGTGGGGGGGGTTGGGGGAGAGGGAAACAACATGAAACATGTAACTATGGGAAAATATTCAAAATAAATTAAATAAATAAATAAAATTTTTTAACAGTTTAAAAAAATGCTCTCTACCTCTAGAGAAGGAACAGTTGGATTAGAAATAAAGATGAAAACATGATTTATTACTTGTTTATTTGGGCATATGATTTGGGGTTTTGGTTTTATAACATTATTCTCTTACAAAAATGAATAATATGAAAATATGTTCACTCAAAACATATTTCCATATTATTCACATAACACAGCCACATTGATTCCTGATCTACCATTAGAAGGGGAAAGCATCTTGTGCAAGTGGCCATTTCCTATAAGCAACATCAAGTTGGGGTTCAGAATTAGAACCTCAAAGAAACCAGGAGTCAGTTAAAAGACTATTGGGGCAGCACTATATAAGGAGGTGGATCCCAGGCAAACCAGCTCAGTCCTGAGTATGGGTGAGAGTGAAGGGAGGTTTTAGATACTCTCCATTGAACCCCTGTAATCTACTTCAGGATTGGGATTAATTTGAATCCTCAGTGCTGTGTCCAGTTCCAGTCTATCTCTATTACAACCTGCATTCTATAGCTTATATATTTCATCAATCAATTGCCATCAACGTCTACAAATCATCTCTGAAGAAATATAGCCACTTAACATTATCTGATCAAACTAGCCCTATCATCTACAAGCTAGAGAGCAGAAGTTGTAGCCAAGCTGAGTGTGGAACCTCATCAGAGGCTTTCCCTGAAAGGGGGACAGCCTAGTTCCCACTCTATTAGATTTAGTATTAGTTTTCCTTGAAACCTCTGTCCTTCCCCACCTTTCCTAAGTTCCTAACATCCTCTGTTAATATCCTCCTTAGTTAATTAAAGAAATTACCAGTTATAAAAAGCAGTTGTCATCTTACTGTTCAGACCATCTTCACTCCGTGGAATTCTCCATATTTTTTAGGAGTTGGCAGTTGGGAGTGACTCCCAGCTGTGGGAGATTTTCATAGGCTTTCCACACAACTTTCAGCCTGTGAATTGATCTCTAACAACTAGATATCTTCAGTATTGGCAATTACCTTTCAAGCCATATTTATCATCTAAAGATATCTAGTTAGAGTCTACTAAGGAGCCTTTGGGCCTGGGGCCCTCTGTGTTAAGGACTCCCTCTTAGCTTTTGCCTGCATAGGGTTAGATCATTACTGGCCCAAAGACTGCCCAACCCTTGCAAGCTGAGCTGTGCTGCTGTCAGTCATTACTACAGCCTGAAAAATCACCATTACACCCAGTGGAATTGCTTGTCAACTTTGGGAAGGGAGAGGGAAGAGAGGAGGGAGACAACATGAATCATGTAACTTTGGGGAAAAAAATTAAATTAAATTAAAAATAACAAAAATCCACTGCTCACTATTTTTATAAAATAAAATAAAATTAGGGAGTTGAACTCGATGACATCTAAAGTTCCAAAAGAAATGTGTGACCTGAGGGAGTTTTATTATACTGGATGACAATAGGTAGGAATATGATTCATAAAAGAACTGGAATAGTGCTGAGCTATAGGCTAGTACTCCCCCCTGAGTAGAGGATACTTGGCAAATGCAGGTAAATGGAAAAACAGCAGGAAAAAGTGAGCAGCTGGACAATGAAAAGCACAGTGAAGAAAGCAGCCAAACAGATGACCAAAGGAGATCATCAAATGACATAAGTATCTCTATAGGGAACGAGTAGGTAGCAACTTCAGAGGCAAAGAGCCATTCCATCTGGAATGAATTCTGGGAATATGAAATGTTCATGCTACTCACTTTACTTTCCCACCAGGGAGAGTACTATAAATTGCTATTTGTGTGATGGTGCTTTTTCCTCTTGTTATTTACCTAACTATTCTGTTTAAGAGTCCTTGATAGGAGCTAATCCAACCACTGGTCTACTCTGATGAAAGGAAAACATGGGTGAGGTCTCATAAGTTGTGCTTTAAATGTTTTTCATATTTTGTTTCCAAGAGGACCAATGACATCATGGGATGATATTTTGCCAGGTGGCATGAATTATATTTAAGTGAGGATTGGATTAAAAAAATTGAATTTCAGTGAATGAGCTAGAACTGCACAAAGCTGTCAGTCTCACTCTCTCTTCCATAATCATCAAAGACAAAAGTCAGGATCACTAACAATGAATGGTTCAGGATGAAATGGATGACTTTGGCACCTATGATATCTGACCAATCTCTAAATGCTCCATAGAACCTGTCTCAGCCACCTGATGACCATATTGTTCTCATCTGCCCAATGCAAGGCACACTTAGAAACAAGATTATGTTTTAAAGGATCCACATTTGAGGAAGACCTAGATTACATGTGGCAGTTGCGTATTTTAAGCAAATGCAAAATTTGTTCATATCTTCGAGTGTTCTCAAGAGTATACATATGTCTGTTGGGAATGGAACAGTAAGATAAGTAGCCACATGTAAAACCTCAGAGAAAAATGGGAATTGGTCTAAGGAGCTGGAAGAGCTCAAAAAGGAATTCAAAAATCAAATAAGAAATAGAGACTATTATAAGATCTAAAATGAATAATTTTAACTATGTTAAATTTTAAAGTTTTTGTACAAACGAAACCAATGCCTCCATGATGAGAAGGGAAACAACAAACTGGGGGAAATTTTTATAACAAATTTTTGCTGATAAAGGTCTCATTTCTCAAATATATAAAGAACTAAGTCAAATTTATAAGACTACAAGTCACTCCCCAATTGACAAATAGTCAAAGTATATGAATAAGCAGTTTTCAGATGAAGAAATCAAAGCTATCAATAATCATATGAAAAAAATTTCTAAGTCTCTCTTGACTAGAAAAGTGCAAATTATATCTGAGCTACCACCTCACTTTTATCAGACTGGCCAATATGATAGTAAATTGATAAATGTTGGAGGGGATGTGACAAAATTGGGATGCTAATGCATTGCTTGTGGAGTGGTGAACTGATCCAACCATTTCTGAGGACAATTTGGAATTATGCTGAAAGGGCTATAAAACAATGCATACCCTTTGATCCAGTAATACCACTACTAGGTCTGTAACCTAAAGAGAAAAAAAAGAGGTGGGGAAGGACTTCCACATACAAAAATATTTATAGTTGTTCTTTTTGTGATAGCAAAGAATTGGGAATTGAAGAGATATCCATGAAGTGGGGAATGGCTGAAAAAATTTTAGTATATGATGGTGATGGAATACTATGGTGCTGTAAAGGAATGATGAACAGGATGATTTCAGAAAGAACTGGAAAGACCTACATGAACCGATATAGAAAGAAATAAGTAGAACCAGGGGAACATTTTTCACAGTAATAGCAATACTGTGAAATTATCAACTGTGATAGACTCAGCAATACAATGGTCCAGGACAACTCTGAGGATCTTATGACAAAGAATGCCATCCCCCTCCAGAGAAAGAACTGTTGAAGTCAGAATGCAGATGAAAGTATATGATTTTTCACTTATTTATTTGGAGATTTGTTTTGGGGTTTTGACTATATGATTACTAAAAAAAACGAACCATATGGAAATATATTTTGCATTATAATATATGTATAAACCAGATGAAATTGTTTGCCAACTCCAGGAAGGGTAAAGGAATGGAGGGAGAGAGACAAAGTCGATCATATATCTTCAGGAAACTCATGTGGACATTTGCTAATATGTGTAATTGTAATGAAAAAAAATTTTAATTAAAAAAGTATACATATGCTAAATATGTCCTTGTGGTAAGAATATTTTAAATATTGGAAATTAATTGGTGATTTATTAAAAATTCACTTAGCCCTGTGCAAAACTATCCTCAAATCAACAACAACAAATCAGGACATGTATACATAAAGTATGCTCACTATTTATAACATATTTAAATTCTTAAAGAGGCATAAAAGAAACCCCAAACTAATTAAGGAAGATAAGAAAAATGGTTTCAAGATAATTCAATATGTAGATTTTTAAAAATTCACTTTGTGGCAATTAACCTGTGACAAATTCACATGCCTAAAAATTTACATCTGTTTTTAATTCTAACAAAGAATCTATGATCTCATCAGGGTGAATATTCTCCTCACTGGCTTAGATAGTGGCCTATTTTAAGCAGTTTTTGTCTATGTTCTCCCATGAATTTATCCCATAAAATGCATCTATTTTAATTCCTTATCTAAAGTGAAAACCCTAATCTAATGTTTCTGTTATGGCAGATCCTAAAAAAATGCAAAGGTTTTTACTATGGGGCCAGAAAAAGGCTATGTGTATGTCTTCTAAAAATAAGCCCAGCTAAATCTGGAGAATCTCATCACTAAAAATTTGGCTACCAAGTGATGATTTGGGGGAATGATTTCATCACTTCTAACCTCACCACCATGCTGTTTACTCATCTTGATTGACTTCACCTTCCTCCATCTCCTTTTCTTTCTGTTTGGAAGACTGGAGGGCAGAAAGTGGTCTCTCAAATCACTCCATTTTTTATCTACTACCCCTCCTGGTTTCAATTCTAAAGAACAAGATGCCACTATGCTGAGTACTCCTTGATTTCCTGTTCCTCCCAACCCATTTCTCCCCTTTACTCCCCCCCCTTAGATTATAATCTCATTGAGGACAAGAATTGTCTTTCTTATTTTTTATTGCATCCTTAGCATTTAGCTATGTACCTAACACACCATAGGCACAAGATAAATGTTTATTGGATTGGGTTGAGTTAAGGGATCAGAAGGTCCATAGCAACCCATCAGTCTATCTATTGGGACATGAAGGATTTGCAATCTGCGTCTGCAGAGGGGGTACTGACAACAATAAATATCCCCCCAAAATGTCTAAGGGATTCTCCAATACAAATCACACAAATGTACACAGGTCCAGGGGAAGAATAGAGGCTCAAACTTCAGAGTATGATGGAAGTGAAATATATTATAGGATGCACAGATGGCAAAGGAATAACTCACATCTCATGTGTTTTTTGAACTAAAAGTCTTTCCTTAAGTCCATAGCAGGCATTCTATTTTAGTACAAATAGTAATGTCCTGTGTGTGACTGCATCTGCATCTATTTGTTTAAATGTGTTGTCTTCTACTGGTCCAGTCTTTCTGACACCAGCTGGATACATTGCCTCCTACTGTAGTATTCTCTACATGGTGTAAAGGGGAAAAATTGTGGTTTTTGGTTGGACTAAATATATAAAGGGGTAGTTGCCAGGAATTGAATAAATATCAATTCCAAAATGATTTTTAGTAATTTATCTATAAAATATAGAAGAGAGTGGAAGTAGAGAGATGAGAAGAAGGTAGAGTAAGAGATATAGCTTAACGAACTAGACTATGTACTCAATCCCTGAGCTGGGAGCCTAAAAGTCAATTAACAAGGGTTTTAGCCACAAGAGCTCCTCCCAATCAAGGGTCCCTCTGGAGGCTAGTTCCTCCAGGGAAGCTAAGGGAGTCAGTCTTTTTCACTCAACATGTGTAGTTCTAAGGGAGAGATTTAAGAACAGTCTCACCAAATCCAAGGTCCCAGCCAGAGATCCTTCAGGTCCAGTTCCAGGCTGAAGAGAAATGCAGAACTAACTCCAAGAACAAAGCAGAACCTTCTCACAAGAAAGTGTCATTCCCTTTTAAAAGCACTTCTTTTGTGTCACTTCCTGTGGCTTCCTCTACTTTACGCATCCAATCATAACAAACACTTTACTTAGGACTGTCCACGGGGCAGTCAGTCAATTCTGATTCATCACCCACTTTTGCACATGTGGGTTACAGACTTTCTCACTTGTGAATTAAGTGATGGTATTTACACCTTAGGTGATTAAATCTAAAAATGGGCAGGGTAGGTTTAATTTCATTATCACAATCCCTCCATGATCATTTGGGAGACTCATCTCCTCAATTGATCATTTGACATAATTGTCTGGTACCCCTAAAAAAATATTCTAACTACAATAGTTAGAGATAAGAGGGAAATAGAAGAGAGAAAAAGAAAGCAAAACCAATGTTTTTCTAGGTGCATTGACAAAAAAACAATTAGGGGCAATCCCCTTTGGCAAAAAAGTTTACTTTCAAAATAATTGTGTTCAATCTCCTTAAATTCAATCATATTGCAGATCAACCCAGATCAGCTCAGACTACATCATTGAGTTATGGGGTGTATGAGTCAATTATCAAAAGAAAAACAAAAAACATAAGAAAGAAAAACAAATAGAAGAAAAATTAAACTTTGGGAAAATAAAAAATTTAAATCAGAATCAAAATATCAAAAATCTATGTATATAAAAATTTCTAAGTAAACAAGAATAAATTCATAACAGGCCCTTGTATTAGGGTCCAATTAAAGTAATTTCTGTCCCATAAATCTGGACAAAATGCAGTAATATTCCACTTACCCATTGGCAACCAAGACTACAGAAAGTTGCCATACTAGATTTCCATGTAAAAGGAAAGTGTCATTCCCTGGTCTGATTTACCTTCATTCTCAGGGATAGGAGAGCCACAATGATAGCCAAACTTCAGTACTAGACTGGCAGTGTAGTACAAAGCATCTTGTGTCTTAATATATGTCAAGCTCTGCAACCTCAAGTCTCACATTAGGTTCAAGTCCTTTCATATTCGCAAAGAAATTCAATAATCCTACCTGGATTGGTTTCATCTTTTCACCTGTGTACTCTTTTTTGGCACTATTCAGGTTAAATCCTTGCTTCTATGGCACTGTATAGATTCTCATCAATCCCATTGGGATTGGTTAGTCTCCTTAACCTTGTGTTTCTTTGCACTGTATAGTGACTCTTTTGTTCCCTTCTCCTGGAATCAGACACAAACATTAATCACAGTCCCATAACATTTATCAATAAATGGCAGGTTTCCATAGCCTAAAGTTTTTGGAGTATGAATTAATATTACAACAAATATATATTTTTTAACTTATATCACTGCAGAATCAAAAATTAATATTGGTTATATGTACTTTAAGTACAAGAAATAAAAAAGGAAAAAATTAAATATTCTATTAGAAAAATAAAAGGAAAAGCAATGATAAAAATTTAGAAATTCAATGTGTTCTCCAAAAACAGTGTCCACTTGTCTATGGACTATTTTTTCCAATGCATGTGACAGGATACAGTCAATCAGTTTCAGTAGAAGATGTTCTCTTTACATGTGAGCAATGAATCCAAGAGTCCTTTTCTCCAATTTTTATAGTTGTTGGAGTGGCTAATAATATTTGAAACAACCCTTCCCAGGAAGGCCGGGTTGCTCCAGTGCACTAGAAATTCTTTATGTACACCTTGTCTCCTGGATTCAGGTCATGAAGTGAAAAATCTATTGGTCCTGCTTGTACTGAAGCTGTGGATTCATGGCGTTCACGCAGTTTGTGTTGCAATTCCTGTATATAGGAAGCAATAGAAGTATCTCCCTCTAATAGTGATGTATATGCCAGAGAAAAGGCTTAGTCTATATAGGGGGATATCCAAAAAGCATCTCATATGGTGACATGTGTAAATCTCCCCTGGGTCTGCTTCTAAGATAAAATGTAGCCAGAAGGAGAATTTCAGGCCATTTTAAATGTGTTTTGGTGCATAATTTTCCAATCATAGTTTTAAGTTCTCTGTTCATCCTTTCAACTTGGCCTGAGCTCTGGGGATTGCTTTTATTTTAGCAGTACTGCCTAAAAAAATACTAAAATATTGACTCAAACTCAATATTTCAAATTTTCATCTGAATATAATATGCCAAATATTGGCAGGATCTAATGCTAAAATGAATATAAATTTAAATAAATTTAGTTAAGTCTCAATTTCTCCCATCATAGGTACATAAATAAACCCACTACCCTTTTGTCTGTCCAATACCCTAGTCTATGTGATGTGTCCATGTGTATCTTAACTAAGGCAGAATAATTACTTGAGCTTTGTTTGGTTATCTATTTTCCAGCCTAAGATGTGATGCCAAAGGGACTATATTCCTATAGAACTATGGATCTAAAAAGAGGAGTGGTCCTGGACAAGATCGAGAATGGCAAAGAGAAGTTAAATACTGTTTATTTAGGACAGTTCTCTTATTTCCCTGCAACTAGGATTCTGATTTCCCTGGACCTATGAAGGGCTCTCTGGGTACATACATGTAAAGTATGTATCACCCTGCTCTCTCTTGCAGTAGTTCATTCTCCAAATCATGCAAGACCTATTAAAATGGAAAACTGAGAAGGTAATGGAATAGGTGTTCATGCCCAGGCAGGTATGTTGCTAGTGCCAGCTTGGATATGAAGAAGAAAAAAAAAAGTTGTGTATGTGTGGGAAATCCTAGAGCACTACAATCACCTTTAAGATTCCTGTGTATCTATAATCTCTTAAAAAGCACAGGGAAACTGTCAAAAGAACTTTTTATCACAAACTTTCATTATTTTTGTATTACATATTTCTTCTTTACAAGAAAAGAGACAGCTTGCATGTTATTAAAGGAAAAGCTATAATTTCCAAAGGAATATTTAAGTGAAAAATAATTATAACTGTAGGGTGAGAAAGATTTTTATGACATATTTCTTCCCTAAAGAGCCATCTTCCAAAAGCACTAAAAACAAACCCAAAAAATGTTATTATTCTCCCAGAAAGCTTTAGCCACTCCTTCTTATTCTGTGTTATAAATGAATTCTTGATGTTTCCTGATTTCAGAATTATAATCTACTTCTCCTGTCCTTTAGGGAAGAAATGATCAAAAAGAGAGCTCTTAGCAATGCTTTGAATTTATTTTGGTTCATTTTGTAATGAAAATTATCCTAGATTCTATTAATTAGTAATAATGAAGATGAGATGACTGGGACTGGAGTATAGATCAATAGCACTTGTTACATTTGGAATGAGTAAAAATGTGATGGTTTTGTAGATAAAAAGAGAACTGGTACTTCCAAAATATGGTGGCTAGGGCACACACATGTATATACATATGCATATGTACCCATACATAAGCAAGCACATATATAGAGAAAAATTCACTGCCATTTAATCCTTACAAGAAATAAGGATTATCACTCAGAATCAGAAAGTATTTCATTTCAAAAGCGTTTTATACTACACTAAATGGTTATTTCCAAGTAGAGGAAATCATGAAGCAGACCATCTGTTGGCAAAATGTATGAATTAGTAGAATGCAAATAAGTATCTCTCTAAGGAAACTGAAATGATTTATTTAAACTAAAATAAATCTTCATAATATGCCCTACTCCAAATGCAAATGTAAATGCAAATTAGAAGCATAACTTTTAGAAAAAAACTTATTTCTGATTATAATTAATGCAAATTAATCTTTAATCACCCCGTGATTGTTCTTTATGAAAATTTTAAAGAAAGCCTTTGTTAAGAGTGAATCAAACTTTCTTTGTCTATCAATCAGCAACTTTTAAATTAATCAATCAAAAACTTAAGCACCCCTACTTCACAACTCCAAAGGCTACTGCCACCCACCTTGGGCAGTGTTAGGCAAATTGAAAGACTGTGATTGTTTCCCATAAAGTGGAGAAAGGAAAGGAAGTGACATGGAAAAAGGACTATAAAAAGTTCTGAAACTTCCTGTCCAAGGGACTTTGCCTTTTGGACTTCTCCTTTGGACTTCTTCTTTGGAGGACTTCTCCTTTGAACTTCTTCTCCTTTGGAGTTCATCTTTGGAGCTCTGCATCAGTGAGCAGGACTGAAGGAGGAGACTCTTTCCCTAGATCCTTCATTGGCTTGCTGGATGAGTAGCTGGCCTTATTTTCCTGGCTTCTGGAGAGATTGGTTCTGGAGAGGCTTTCCTTTCCTGGAGGTGGGGGCATTCATGAAACCCTTGCTGATGACACCACTGAGACACCTGATTGAAGAGACTTCCACAACTCCACATGAAAATCAGGACTTGAGAGCCCTTGCTGGGTGGTGAGCTGGACAGAAATTATAGGGTGTCTAGCTAGGCAATACTTTCTATTTCCTTCCCTCGTTTCTCTCTTTTACTAAATCTCTATTAAACTAAATTGTTAAGAGCAGCTGACAGACTCATGACTTAAGAGTTAATTTTTTAAATTGGTAACCACAATATTATTTTAGAACTTTCATATTTAGCATAAAACTTAAATTTAATTTCTTACTCTTTACCCAAAATCTTGTTAACAAACACAAAATCTCTCCCCAAAATGAAAAAAAAGAAACAATATGCTGGTTTTCCTTGAGATAGAGGTTTCATCCTAAAACCCAAAAATTCACTAGAATACTTTTAGTGGGAAAAAAGGAATTCCCAAACTCATAGTCATATAATCATGGAGACCTAGAGGGGATCCTAATCTGATACCTTGAGTTCTACAGAAGGCACAAAGCATACAAGACTAAAGTGACTTTTAAAGTTTGCTATTTTGCTTTTAAAATTCACATAATTCACTTATTTCTTTTTCTTGACTAATTCCTACGTAATGAAACAAGGAATAGAGATCACAGGAGATAAAATAAACAATTTGATTATGTAAAATTAAAACGTTACTGACAAAGGAATCTAATTAAGCTAAAATTAAAAGAAAAACAATTAACTGGGAAAAAATCTTTGGAGCAAATTTATCTGATAAAGGTCTTATTTCCAAGATATATAAGTATCTAATTCAAATTTATAAGAAAAAGAGCCATTCCACAACTGACAAATGGTCTAAAGATATGTATATTCCTCAAGGGAAGAAATATTGCCCAACTATAGCTGTAAGAAAAAAAATGCCCTAAATCAATCCTAATTAGAGATATACAAATTAAAGTAATTCTGAAATTCTACTTCATATCCATTAGAGTGGCAAAAAAAAAATGGTAACAACAAAAAAAAGAGGAATGAAGGGGAAATGATAAATGTTAAAGGGGCTATGGGAAAATAGTCACATTGATATAGTTTTAGAGGACCTGTATGCAACCATTCTGGAAAACAATTTGGAATTATACACAAAAAGTTACCAAATCATATGCTACTTTGACCCTACTCTGCCACTGCTAGAACTATACCCCCAAAAGAGATCAAAGAAAGAGGAAAAGATCTTTTATGTACAAAAACATTTATAGCAATTCTTGGGATAGCAAAATTATTGGAAACTAAAGAAATACCCATCAATTCAGGAATGGCCAAATAAATTATGGTATATGGATTTGAACTATTGGGTCATGAGAAGTGAGGAAGTGAATGATTCCAAATTATATGAACTGAGGCAGAGCAAAGTAAACAGAAAATTAATGCTACCACATCCAATATTATGAAAATTGCCAATTTTGAAAACTTTTATAAAGTGATGGAGAACCAGAAGAAAAAAATGTATAATATTGTAAAAATCAACGACTTTGAAGGTTTTTAAAACTGTGATCAATACAATTATCATTCATAATTCCAGAGGATTGAGGATGAAACTTTCTATTACAAAGAAGGGATGGACTTAGGGTGCAGAATGAAACATGTTTTTTCCGTATAGCCATTAAGGAATTTGTTCTCCTTAACTATGCATATTCATTACACTCAATTGGCTTTTTCTTATCTCTTTTTTTAAACTGGGCTGGAGATAGAAGGGTGAAAAACAGATGACTACTGAGTCAGAGACAGAGAAAAACAGAGAGGAGGGGGAGTGCTACAAACAGGAAATGTTGGTTCATTTTCAGATGAGATCACTATTATTATTTTATTTTATTTTACTTTGTTATTAAAGACTTCACAAAATGGGAGGAATCTGTAAGTTGCAAATATTCATAAAGTAAAAACAAAACACATGGATAAAACTTTTTTTTTAAATCAGTACAATTCTCTGCAACTGCCCAGTTAAGGTTAATCCTTTCAAAGCTATCAATCATCATTATACTTTGGATTACAAATGGATTCAGAAAGAGAAAGCCTTTTGCATTACAGAATGTTCAATTTTTTACATGTCCCATTAATTTTGTTTTTTACTTGATCTATATGTACATTCCCCTTACTGATAATACCTTTGGGCAACCTTAAAAAATGACCTCCTCTTTAAGGAACCAGAAAAACCTGCCTGCTGCCTATATTAATCTGCAATCATAGAACAATTTGGAATCTCCCCACCCAATTTTCAATCCAGAACAGTGTTTAGCAAACCCTTCTCTGATTCAGGCCTCCTATTGCAAATGCCTAAAGAGGTCTCTTGGGCTCATATTAATGGTCAGAGTAATTCTAGACCTTTGGCATCAACAGATAAAGTGAGTTTCAGAGTTGCAAACATTCATTGCTCCCCCGCTTTTTCTCAGATCTCCAAAGTCAGAAAGTACAACAATGTCATCAGAAATTCCTCACTTCAATTTATTATTCAAGTTCTATTCAGAGAAAGAAATAGTCTCTTGAGTAGAGGACCCTAACCTACAAGACATTTGGTACAGAATGACCCATTTACAGGACAACCCAGTTTTAAAATGTTGCATGTTGCATTTCTCAGGGGCTGATTTAATTGGGTTATCTTGTAGATTAAACTAGTCTCTCCAATTGCATCTGGAAACAAATGCAAGTAAAAGTCATTGAAGTGTCCTGAGCAAAAATATTCCATGTTCCTAGCAGTTTACTTTACATGAGGCAGTCTTTCCTCCACCATGTGACCTTTGTACATTCGCAGAAACTTTTAGGGCCTTGATTTCATCAATTATAAAGTGAAAAAGTCAGATGAGTATAATCATTTCTAGCCTCGACTTTCTTCCCTATCATTTTTCCTTGGGTAATCATTTATCTTTCTGAGGTTAAGCTTAACTGTAAATTGCAAAAAAAAAGATGCTTTTACTACTTACTTCATAGAATTTCTATAATTAAAGTATTTATAAAATATAAAACACTCTATGCCTGGAATAAATTATTGTTTTTATCATTGTAATGTCTATGGTAACACAAGTGTGTCATTGCATAATATAGCTCCATTGTGAAGTTAAAGCTTAACCCATGTCATGCAGAAGAAAGCAGGTTTTATTAACTTGAATTATCTAAATAATCATCTTGAAGTTCTGCTTTGACTTTTTTGGTCTCACTTTATTTTTCAAAAACAAAGAAGCAAGCCTAATCAGGAAAAAAATATGCAGTGAGCTTGATTGTATATTATAAATATCTTTAAAAGTTGTTTTCTATTGTATTCTATTATTCTATTACTTTGCAATTATTATTCCAGTATTCCCAGTTCCCAATAGCAATTATAATTATATTTAAGGTCGCCTAGGAAAAAGAAACCTAATTAGACAATATTTAGTGATTTCCAAATTGATTATATACTGTATGGTAAACTTGGCCCAATTTGAAAGCCTGTTGCTACTCAGAAGGTTTCTTTAAATAGTTTGCCATAACTTTTGAGCATTACTCTCTAAGATTCCTTTCAGATCTAAAATGCTGTGCACTTTTGTTACCAAAGTTTAGTAAAAGTCTTTCCCTTTTGCCTCAGATACAAAGAGAAAAAAAACTGGATATGAAAATAAATGGAACAATTGAAAAGAGGATGAACCACCAGAAATCTGCCAGTGACATATGGCCAGAAAAATGGCCTGGAAATTTAGTTTTGAATTGGAATTTTGTCTTTTGTCAAGTGCTTATAGGTATGAGTTAACAAATAATTTATTTTGGTAAGAAAAGCAAAATTGGTTTTGAGTATGTGTTTCTGGTATCTCAGTAACTAGAAACCATACCTATGCATATAGAGTTTCCATTGGCTGATAAGGGAACATCACTTGAGGCAGAGATTCTTTCATGTGGTTTGGACACCTTTGATGGTCTGGTGAAGCCTATGGACTTCTTGTCAGGATAGTGTTTTTAAATACATAAAATAAAATGCACAGGATTAAAAGGAAAAAAAATCTTTCCCTTTCTATAAGTGATACACATCTATTTGAAGTAAGTGACACTTTCTTATAAAGCATTCTACTTTGGAGAGCAAGAGAGAGACAGAGTCAGGAACAGGGACAGAGAGACAGAGAGAGATGAAGGAAAGAGTGAGAGAATAAGAGAAATAGTGAGATGGAGAGAAAAAGATAGAGACATACACATGAAGTACTAATCAGGGCTTAATCAAATGCAACATTACAAACAAAGCCCACCCAATATCCAGAATCATAGGATTATGGATTTAGATTTGAAAAAGACCACAGAACATGGAAATATGTACTACATGATAAAATATGTACAACCTATATCATATTGCCTGCCTTCTTAGGGAGAGGAGTGGTTGAAAAAGTGAGAACATGGATTGTAAAATATCAGAAAATTCATATTAACCAATTGTATTGACATGTAATCTGAAAAAAATAAAATGTATTTTTATTTCCTATTGATTGTTTAAGGGTTGACTTATTTATTCTCATTGTTGTCCAAGGGACTTTCAAAAGTTTTCTCCAGCACGACAATTTAAAAGCTTTGATCCTGTCTTGCTCAGCTTTCTCTATAGTCCAGTTCTTTCAATCATATATTGCTACTAGAAAAACCATAGCTTTGACCATATGGACATTTGTTGGCAAGATGCTATCTCTGCTTTTTTAGTATGCTGTCCAGAATTGACAATGGAATAGGTAGGTGCCCTCAAGGGAGATCAGATATTGTCATCTTTTAAAAATGAATACAATCTGGGCACCTAACTTTTTTAACAAAATGTTTCTAGTTTCAGTTAACAGCTGTCAAAAATTTTTTGAATTTTAAAAATTTCTTTTTAAAAGTATCAGATTAGAGAAAAATGTCATGTCATTTAGGAAGAGAAAGAATTTCTGATGAAACTAGGCCATAATAAAGTGAAATGTAGAAAAAATAGCAAAGTGCTGGAGGTAAATAACTTAGAAGGTAGTTTAAAAGCCAACTGCAAAGGGGAAAGGACTTGTTTGCATCAAAAAATATTTATAGCATCTCTTTTTATGGTAGCAAAGAACTGGAAATTGAGAGGATGTCTGTCAATTGGGTTATGGCTGAATAAGTTGTGGTATATCATTGTAATGTAATACTATTGTACTATGAGAAGTAATAAGCAGGATGGTTTCAGAAAAACCTAGAAAGAGTTACATGAACCGATACAAAATAAAGCAATCAAATCTACAAGAATATTGTACATAGTTACAGCAATATTGTTTGATGAACAAATGTGAATGACCTAGATATTGTCAGCAATATAGTGATCCAAGATAATCCCAAAAACTCATGATGAAAAATGCTATTTACCTCCAGAGAAAGAATTAACAGAGTCTTAATTCAAACCAGAACATACTCTATTTCATTTTTTTTTAGTTTGAGATCTTTTCCACAAAATGACTAATAGAAAAAAATGTTTTATATGATTGCACTGTAAACTCTATATCAGATTGCTTGCCATCTAAAGGAGGGAGAAGGGAAGAGATGATGGGAGGAAAGGAAAAGATTTGGAACTCAAAATTATTTTTAAAGAATGCTAAAAATTGTTTTTACATGTAATTGTAAGAGGGAAAACTTAGATTATATATATATATTTTTTTTTAAGGTGTGGTTGCCAGGAATCAATAATTCAGATTGATTCCATAATTAAAATAGACCCAAGTCAGGATGGGTTTTATGGTAGTTTATTTACAATTTTGGGAAGGTAGAAAGTAGAGAAATAGAGAGAGGGAGAGACTGGCCCAGACCAGCAGAGGCCCAGACTGAGAGAGGTTTAAAAGGCTAATTAAACTTGGCTACTGGTCACAAGGCCTTAGCAAATAGAGAGGCAAAGAAGCCTTATTGAGGTAAAGACTCTAGAAACACCAAGGTAGGCGAAAGGGAGCCAGCCTAACTTACCCACGTGACAATTCAGAGGGGAAACCGCCTGAGGTCTCAGCAGAGATCCTTCAGCACCAAGTTCAAAGTGTGAACTGCCTCAACAGGAAGTTTACCATCATATTTGAAAGACAGCAGCTTTCATCACTTCCTGGAGGTCCACCTCTAATTCAAGTGGACAAATGGCAGCCTCAACACTGTTTTGGACTGCCCAAAGGGCAGTACTGATTCCAAGAAGGAAGGTAAGGGTTTTAAATTAAAAAAAAAATCAACCCAATCTAATCTAATCAGCATCTATTAAGTGTCTACTATGTGCCAGGTACTATGGTAAGTTCTGGGGATACAATTAATAAAAAGAAAGATATTCACTGCCCTCAAGGAGCTTGTAATCTAAAGACAGGCAAGAAATTGAGAAGGGGGAGGAAACATGGGGATAGGGGAAGAACATTAGGGGTAACAGGCACAGGATATCATTTGATACAAAAAGTAGTGAGATGGGAGTCCAGTTCCCATCCTCTATAAAGAAAAGCAATGTGAGTCATCTGGTACTCTGCCTTCCAATACTTAAATAAGTATTTAAATAAGCATGCTTTTTTTAAGGACTCAATCAAAAGTGACTTGCAGAATAATATATGATTAACTTTGTTGATTATTAACTTCCAGTTGACAAACAGGGACCCTTGGTCTCCAGTAAAATTACACATTTGTCATCTTTTTCTGAAAGGTCTACATAATTGGAGATGAGAGCAGTGAAGAAGGATATGGTTTCAGAGATCATCTATATCAACTCTTGGTCTTGAATAAGCTTTATAAGTATAGTATGAAAAAATCCTATCATTTTGTAAAAATGGAAGCATTGCCTTCCTCCCTAAAGATCAGTTCAAATAAAGTCAACAAAGCATTAGGTACCAGGCACTGTGCTAAGAGCTGGAGGCATGAATAAAAGCAAAAAGCAAACAAAAGAGTTTCAGACTGGCACAGTTCTGAATCAAGTCAATAAACATTGATTAAGTGCTTACTAAGCTGCAGGTATTGTCCCAAGAGTTGGGTATACAAAGAAAGGCAAACATAGTCCTTGCCCTCAGGGAGCTCACAGTCTAAAGAAGGAAACAAAAAGCAAATGATTCTTTCAATATAGGGAAGACACTGTAAAGGATTTTTGCACAAGGTGGGATTTTAGCTAAGATTTGAAGAAAACCAGAAGGAAAAGAGATGAGGAAGAGAATTCCACACATAGGAGACTGCCAAAGAAAATGCCCAGAGTATTCAGCAGATGGAACATTTTAAGTGCGGAAAAGCAAGGAGGCCAATGTCACCAGAATCTCAGAATATGTGGAAAGGAGCACAGTGTCCTAGATGAATTCAGCAGCAACAATTTGTGTGCACATGTGGCAGCATAATAAATCCATCGGGCAACTGACAACTTACTTATCACTACCATGTGCCATGCACTGTGCTAGGTCCTGGGATACAAAAACAAAAGAAAGTCCTTGACCTTGTAAGGGGTGTTGTAGGCAAATTGATAAAGTAAAAGGTAGACATTTAAGATTAGCTTATTAGGTTTATCAGGCAAGGCAGGAGAATTCCAAATGTAATGAGGAAGAAGGAAGTGCTTCCTGAGATGGACTCCATGATGACTGAATGCAGTTAAATGCTGTTCAACTGTCCCAGTGGGAGAACTCTGAGGAAAAGTGGATTTTTGTATCCCAGAAGAAGACCCATCTACCCAAGGAAAGTTTAGGTTGAGTGTGTCAAGACCTGTCCTGGATTAGTAGACATCCCAACCTGGTTCAACTCCCTAACTTTACCAATTCTGTGGATTACTTGCTGAGGACCTTGGAAAACCATGATAACGCTGGAGCTAAAGTGGACTCAATGGTGAGACACTCATTTTCCTTCCAACCTACCCAGCTATACCTGATAACCTGTGGTAGCTTAGTCTCCTAGTTTAGTAAAACCTTTCCCATTCCTCCAATCCTAAACCCACTTAATAAACTGTTTTTTTTTCAAACTTCCTGAACCTTTCTGAACCCCAAAGAACCCATAGGAAAAGAAACATCACTATACCACTGTTTTTCCTGGCCTATCCTATATACCAAAACCTACCAACTGTCAATCCCATGTTAATGTGATTTCTCCCAATTCCTACATCCATTGAATATCCCTTGTTGTCTTCTGTCACTCTTGATACTTGTGAGAGTGTGGGTGTGACCTGAGTTTGTTTGTGTCCTTTATAATGACCATAGTGGCAGTTTATCCTATTTCAGGGGAATAATAAACTATCCCAAAATCCCTTACTATGTTGTCGTTGTTGATAAAAGCAATCTGACTGCATTTAATTTGAGGTAAGATATGGAGTAGTTAAACTCTGGCAAATGACAAAAACTCCTTAGAGGCAGGTAGCAAAAACACAAACCTTATTTAATATATTAAGGTTTAAAGAAGGAAAAATAGTAAATGGGGTTGAGGTAGAGGGTTCCCTAAAATTTATTTGGGGTACTAAACTTTTTCCCACTCCCTTCTGAGCCTAACACTAAATCTGCAGCTTTGGTAACTAGCAATGCTGTTGCCTCCACACCCCTTAAGCATGATGCAGTTCCTTCAGCAATGGGATCTAGTTGGCTAGAATAATAAGCTATAGGGCATTGATTTTGTACTATACTCTGTGTTAACACTCCTGAAGTTACTGACTAATAGTTCAGTATTTTTTCCAGTTAACAAATCAAATGCCAAAAGTTCCCGTGACAAATGGACAAACCAACAAGGAATATTTGAGGAAAGCACAATGTCAAGCTCCATCAGTTCCTACCTTGATCGTGTCCCCAAACAGGCTGTTTGACCATGATCCAGGCCCTTTGGGGCCTGCTCTCATGGACATAGAGCACGAATGACTTTGAATAATCAGGGATACCTAGAGCAGGGGCTGATAAAATTGCATCCTTTAACTTTGCAATAGCCTGTAAATGTTCTGGTTTTAGCTTCAGTGGTTCTGTTTCAGTGTCTCATATTAAAACCTTCAGTGGCTTGGCAATTTCTCCATAGCCAGGGATCCATTGTCTGCAAAATCCTAAGATGTCCCTGAGTTGCCATTTGGTCTTAGGGGCACTCAACTTCTGTATGTCTGCTATTTTCTTTTGGGAAATGCTTCTGAACCCCTCAGCACAAAACGAAGATAATCTACGTGAGGTAAAAACCACTGTACTTTGGCCTTTGCCATTTTGTGCCCCATCTTATATAACTCTACCAAAAGATGTTTACTATCATGCTGGAACACTTTGGCCGCTGGTGATGCGAGAAGCAGATCATCTACAAAGTGTATCAGCCTACTGTCCTTAAAATGTATGTTAGCAAGGTCCTTATTCAAAATTTGTGAAAATAATGAAGGACTTTTGCATTACCCTTGAGGCAAACAGGACCAGGAATATTGATTCCCTTGCCACGTGAATGCAATTATCTTTTTTTTTTTTTTTGATATAGAGAAGAAAGCAGAAAATAAGTCAACCACAGTGAAATACTTTGCATGACTTGGTATAGATTGGTGATTCCAAAAGTGGGTGCTACTGCCCCCTGGTGGGTGCTGCAGCAATCCAGGGGGATGGTGATGGCCACAGGTGCAAATATTATTCCTATTAATTGCTATTAAGATTTTTAAAAAATTAATTTTCAGGGGGCTAAGTAATATTTTTTTCTGGAAAGGGAATGGTAGGCCAAAAAAGCTTTGGGACCACTGGTATAGATGAAATTATTGTTGCAGGACTTGATACAACCAGGTATTTCTTTACAACATGGTCATTCATAGTTCTCAGATTTTGTTCAAATCTGTAGACCACTTTCCCATTTGAATCTAGCTTGGGTTTTTTCACAGGAAAAATGGGTGTATTATATTCAGATATAGGGTATTATTATTCCTTGTTGTAATAGACACTCCATTATTGGGGTTATCCCTTCAATAGCTTCTTTACTCAGTGGGTATTGTGGAATGCATGGTGGTGGACCTCCTTTAGTTACAATCTTAACAGGGACTGCTGATTTTAGTAAGGCAACATCTGTGGAACTGGTAGCCCATAACCCTTCAGGGATATCTTCTGGTATTTGATAGATGTGATTTCCTTCCCCCTCTGAATCTATTGCATCTAGAAACAACACTGGGAAAAGATTTAGGGATTCCTCAGGAAGTTCTAGTGAAATATCTCCAGTAGGGGTACACACTATAGTTGCCCTAAGTTTACATAAAAGATCTCAGAGATCCATTAAGTTCATTGGGGAGTGTAAAGATTAAATTTAATGGCCGGACTTAAATTATATGAAATCACGTGGTCTCCAAAATTATTACATCTCAAATCAGAAGTTTATTTACCAAATTAGAGGGGAAACAATATAGTAGAGAAATGTGAGAGATGTTAGAGAAAATACCTATATTAGTCCTCAGCCAGGAGGACTGGTTGTAAGTAACCATGAGGCATCCTCCAAAATGGAAGCTAGTCTCTTAGGAAAACTAGGAAAGGTCAGCCCTTTTCACTCACCCAATGAAGTAGTCCAGGAATCAGAATCTAAGTTGAAGCCATGATCTAAGCCACAGTCTCCAGTGAAGTTCCCTCAAAGACTATCTCCAGGAGACACTCTCCACTCCACTACCCTTGGCTTCTTATCTTTAAAGGTATGAACTCTCTTCCTAGGATTCACACGTTTTTGAGTTGTCACCCAGTTTGGATTCACATGTTTCTGAGTTATCACTCAGTTTAGCAATGGGTTGCAGACCTTCCCCAATTTAAGATTAAGTAGGGGTGTCTTCTTTTTGGAGTTGTAAACTCCTGTAGTAAGAGTTTATGGACTTCCCTTACTTTAGGGCTAAGTATGGGTGTAGTGCTTTTGTTAATTAATTCAAAAGTAGGCAAAGGAGAGTTAAGTACCCCTACTTAGTATCTCCCTAGCAAATTTAAGTGAGGTACTAAATAGGGGTACTTAAGTTATTGTTAACCAAGGTTTTAATTCCAACTAGGCAAAGAGAATAAAAGATTTCCTTTTCACAAGTGTAAACTCAGAACAGGCAAAGAGGACCAAGAATTTCCTTTCACAGGAGTTTGACATAAGCAGGAAAGAGTGTTCCACACATAGAGGTCCCAGGGATACCATTCTTTGTTTTAGTTTCTTTACTACTTGGGGTTTCCCTGTCACACCCACAACTTCTATTGTACCCACTGTTTCGCACTCCTCAGGGGTTTTTTTTTGCAACACAGATTTTTCTATGGAAACAGTCATTATCATAGTGGTTTGGGTAATTAGGTCTCCCATATTGATATGTATTATTTAACCCATTATTGAATCCATTATTAAAACCATTGCTCCCATCGCCATTCTGTCTGAACCCATTAAAGCTATGAAAGCCGTTGCTTTGGTTTCCCCTGAAACTGCCTAATAACCTCAAGAAAATTTCATTCTATAAGTGGAACAACAGGTATATAATATAAATATGCCCAAAATAGAGGGATAGAGATCAAACTTGTGATTTCACTGCTGTAGGGAACACCCTATCATGGAAACTCACTGTACCAGTTTGAGCTGGCACTTTCTCTGCAATTTATAGCTTTAGAGTCAACAACCAGTATGTGTCAGAGGGACTTAAATTCAGGTTTTTTTGGATCCAAGAGTTAAATTGGGTCAGATTGGCAATTATGGATATGGAATCTCTCTGGCAGAGAAGCAGCAAGCTGGTTTCAGCAGGGGGAGACGGGAGGAGAGAGTGGAATTCTTCCTCTACCCCCACTGAAGAGCCATTAAACTGTAACTCTTGGGATCAGGTATGGAGACTGTTCTAGCTCTCTATTCAGAGCTTAGATGGTGAATTTACAAGGAATAATCCCACTGAAGTTAATAACTTTCTCTGTTTAAAATTATTCCCCACTCCCTAGGAATAGATGAGGTCAGTCTGTCTTAGACTAGTTGACAGGCTCATAAGGGAAAAGTTACACCAGATCTAGTTTGGAAGGAGCTCTTTTTTGGGTAATGTATATTGTTGGTGAGTATTCCCCCAAATATATCTTCACACTGGCCAAGTATCAAATAAACAAAGGGATTTAATGATTTTGGGAAGGCTGGATAGAGGAAAATGGATTAGGTAAAGTAAGGGAGGTAAACTGTCTAAAATCTTTCAATAAACAGAAAGGACGCACATTCCCCAAGGAATGTATGGTGATCAACTTAACTCTTATCCCACTCCCTAAATATTCTTTCCCCCAACCTAATGTAACTAAATTAAAGGTGGAAATGGTGATCTTGCTTGAAGTTCTAAATAATAATTAGCTATGATGCTGCAGTAGAGTTTCCCTCTCACTAAAAAGCCAATAATGAAACGCTCTGCCCCTGGGGATCAGAGGTGAGTGAATCAGCTCTTAAACCCACAAGGAGTAAGAGCAAGTGTGTCCCCCAAGAAGGGTAACCTGGCTTTTTATACCCAGGTCTCCAACTGCCCTCAACTGCCCCCTCTCTTGGAGTTCTGGGGGGCACCATGGAATTCTGTGAGGCAGCTTTGACCCCTCTCAGGATCATGGGTGCTACACAAAGCTAGCTTTCTATCCACTTTGCAAAATGTATATATAAAAACAAAAAAATTTGTATGTGTAGGGACACACAGATTCTCCAGGTTTAACTGTATAATGAATATAATAAAAATAATGTAATATTATTTTATATATTATGTGATAATAAAATAAAATCATAAAATGTTGCTTCCATCTATGAATAAATATAGTTTGAGTGGTTAATCTACATGGATTTTTAAAAATTAAATCATTCTTATAATCCTATAATCTGAAAATCAAATTTTACTTTATACAAACTTATGATGATTTATTTGCTCTGGTAGTCTTCTAATAATACTTCAGGATTATTAGCTTAATACGCTCATTGCTTTATCCTGTACAAATTAACTATTTGTTAGCCTAATATGTTCATTGCTTTATCCTGTACAAATTAACTATTTGTTAGCCTAATATGTTCATTGCTTTATCCTGTACAAATTAACTATTTGTTAGCTTAATATGTTCATTGCTTTTTCCTGTACAAATTAAATATTGAGGGACCCCCAACCCAATCCTGGAAGATTCACCCAATCCCCACTGTGTCTTAATTTGCCAATGTGGCAGCTAAGATTCCTGACTGATGGTAGTGAAGGGATGTGATATGTAGGGACTGAAGTGAAACCCTGGCCAATTAGAAAATCTCTTAGGGGAAGGGTTTAGACTGAACTTAAAAAGCCAGCAGGTGAAGCTGGTTGGCTGTGTGTCATTTTTCGGCTTGTGAAGGAAGCTCTTGTGCTGATGAGTTGTCCTAACATTTATCTGTGTAAACCATCTTTAGGTAGCATAGGGCCAACAGGGACCATGCTGGGCTGGGAATCCAGGAACTTAAGCTCTTTGGCTTTAGTCCCTTCCTGAATTCAAGCCCACTCTTTGGTGGGCCTTAATTAGTCTAGCCAAACTATGTAGTTAGCTGTACCCAGTGCTGCCCCATGTAAAATGGACCAGGGCCCATTGGGAACCTAGAACCTGATAAAACAGAAGTAACATGAGGGAGACTTTGGGTACTTAGACTGGTAATATTTTCTTTCCCTCTTTTTCTCTTTACAAATAAATGCTTATAAATTTACTATAATGTCTCCAAGATTAATTTTTACTTATTCCAACCCTTATGAAAATATTAAGTAATAGAATAAGGAGTGCGCAATATTTTTATTAGTTAGTATAACTGTTGTGAATTTAGCATTTCTTAATAGTTAATCTTAATATGATATGATATGTAAACAAATTATTTGAATCAGTTCCTAAACAATATTATTTTAAAATACTTTCTTCTCATCTCTACCTCCTAGAACCCAGTTTTCTCCAAAGCTCAGTCTATATTTTCAGCAATACAATAATCTAGGACTGTGATGGTGAACCTATGGGATGTGTGCCAAAGATGACACACAGAGACCTCTCTGTAGGCACATGTGGGCCCCTGGCTCAGCCAGCTGGGAGCGTGGCCCTGCCCCTGAATGCAGAGGGTGGGACATATTAGCCTCCCTCCACCGCATTTGGACTCCATCTCTTCCTTCTGTGGTTGTAGATAGCCTTTCTCATCACAAGTCCTTTGGAGATTTCCTGAATTCTTGCCTTGTTTTATTTTGCTGTTGTTTTTATTTTTTTCCCCCAGATACATGTCAATACAATATTTAATATTCACTTTCTGAAATTTTGCAATGCAGGTTGTGATAAATAGATTAAATCTACCCTGCCCATTTTTAGATTTAATCACCAAAGGTGAAAACATCTCCATTTAACTCACAAGCTGGGTGGTCTGTACTCAACAGAAACTCAACTTCTTTGTACTCAACAGAAGTCTAATACTTTTCTCATACCTACCAACTACTGCCATCTTAAGGCAATAAAACCTATTCTGTACCTATAACCAAGAGTTTTCTCTTTCACCAAGTGTCCAAAATCATGAGATGTTTTCATGATCAGATAATTGATAATCCTTTAATGATGCAAACTGCTTTCATGTATATCCTTTTTATCAGTTATGGACAGTGCTTCACTGAAAAATGCAACTTCTGCTATTCTTTCTATAGCAGAGAAGAGAGTCTCTGCAGAGTGAAGCTTGGTACCTCAAGGGACACATTTCCTTTTCTTTGCCTTTTTTGACTTTTTCGTAGGTTACTTCATATAGAATTTCAACCTACAGTTACTCTCATTCTCTCTCATTATTTTTAGTCTTGTGGTAATTCTTTAATAGATTTTTAAAATGTAAATAATGCTCATGCTTTGACAAATCTTAGTAAGCAATCTAATTACAGGAAAAGTTTTTAGAAAATCATACAGATAAATGAGGCATAGAATGTTTTTCCAACACTTCTTAGACATTTAACTGAGCTTTTAGGCATTAACAATTATGAAGTGTTAAATTTTGGGGTAGGAGTTCGACATATTGTTAGGAGAGCAATTTGGTAAAAAACAAAACAGTTTATTTTGGGAAGAAGTTCAGATAGAAAATAGGAAAGAGGAAAGTGAGAATATTACTCTAATATCTTATAGCTATACCTAAAATACCAATCCTAACTAAAATTTCTAAAAAGCCCTAAATCTAACTGTCTTCAAGAGCAAGTTTTTCAGCCTGAGCCAGGTCAGACCTAACTTAACTACACTGTCTACCTAAAATTATATTTACTACCTAACTACCTAAGCTAATCAATAAACATTAATCACCAACTACCTCCTTAAATTTCCTATATTCCAACTGTCAGTAGGTTTAAACTGCCAGTTTGACTAAAACAAAGACAGACTGGCCTGCTCTCTGGGAATCCAGAGAAAAAGAAGCCCTCTCTCTCAACTGTCTCTCCCTTAAATACTTTCCTCATCTCCTAAGTAACTTCAGCTCTCTCCTGCTTTTACTTAGAAATGTTTCTGTTCCTGCCTCTTTTCTGCCTCTTAAAGAGACAGAGGGAGAGATTAAGAAACTCCCTTTAACACAATTCATCCACACTCTTTCTGTTACAGCCTCTTTAATTATTTTTCTTGCAGACTTCACAAAGATCAAAGGCTAAAGATCATTCATTGTCTTCAACAGAAAACCATAAATGGAGAAAATCTTGAACTCCTCTGTCATCTCATCATTATCCATTCACCATCATTAGCCTATCTGCTTCAAATAGCAGTTCTATCCATTTTTTATCCTTTTCTTACCCACAAAATAGCTTAGAAAAAACTCTTTTGTTTATCTTACTGTTATTTTCATTTATGCTATTCTCAGTTATATTAGACTCATTCAGAGTTCTTAAAACTGTCCTTATAGGATTATACCACTCTTTTGGCTTGATCTTCTATAACCTGGCATCAAGAAGCAATACCAGGGGAATTGGATGGCTTCAAAGATGGAAAGACTTGCTCTAAATCCTGCCAAGACACATTTATGTGTACCCAGGCAAGTCACTTATCCACTCTAAAACTATTAGTTATACAGTGACACACGTAAAATCCAGTAGAATTGCTTGTTGTTGTAATTGGAGTGGGGAGGGAAGAGGGAAAGGAAAGAAAATGAATCATGTGACCATGCGGAAATATTCTAAATTAATTAAATAAATGAATTTTAAGAAATAAAACTATTAGTTATAGAAATAACATAGATTTGCATTGGTAGAGAGAATTTATTTACTAAGAATTCCTTACAACAATGAGTTTAGAGGTACAAACAATTCTGTCCTTGCTTCTGTCCTCTATAAATAAATGAATTTTCCCTCTTTTTCTCATCAGAATCATGTCAGAATTATTTTTGTTCATATATTCAGAATTTCATGTTTATTTGTCATAATTTTGCACATAGACAGACACATGGACCTATGATTATTATTTGTCAGCTTTCCTCCTGCAGATCCCTAGAACTTTTCACTACTCTTCTTATTCCTCTGGTTCTCTTCAGTGTCTGATGGCAGTTATATCTCAGCAATATCCTCCCTCATTTCAATTTTCAGTTTAAAACTTTTCAGATTAAATCAATATCTATCTAGCCAAATATATCCTTTCCAGTCATCACTAGATATCATCTCCCTTTTGCCAAAAGTCCATCATTTCTGTATGTTAAACCATATTTCAGAAAGCTATATCCTGACCTCCAAACACAATATTTTTAGTGAGCCATTCACTTCTTGTATCCTTTCTTTTCCCCCCCTACAAACTTATTCTAATTAGGTGCAATAATAAAAATGCCAGTCATGCTGCCAAGTACCTCATTGCCTTGCCCAGAATTTAATAATATCATACCTGTATATATGTAGATATGGGTATGTTAATATATAGAGATATATATTGTGTGAATGTCCATATATGTGTATATTTGCACATATACATATATATACATATGTGTTCTTTGTAGCTTTCCACAAAAACACCTTGTGCTTCCTGTTCTTAATATTAAAAGCAGTGCTAAAAATGGCATTCTCCCCCATTATCTTTTCCACTAGTAATGCCATCATCCCTGCTCCCCTACCTCCAAGTAAATTGGATTAATTTTTTTGGTATATGAGTTTTGATTAATTCTCCTCTACCCCCAGTGGATGAGTAGGAAGATTTCCCACCCCTATTTAAAGTAAGTATTTATGACAAACTGGACTTTATTATCCCTTCATACTAAATTAAATTCATGCCAGAATAATACAATTTAAAGATCTATTCAACTTATAATAGTATTAAAACAACTATCTTTAATTTAGTTTCCAAAATCCATAGAAAGTACTATATGACTCTTATAAACAGATTCAAGAGAGCCAATTAAATGTTAAATATTTAGGTTTTCACACCAAAATAAAATAAACCATCACATCAGGCATGTAGTAGAATTTCCTGAGCAAATAAAGATTTTTGTATGTATCATAGGTTTTAATAATACCAAAATATTATAAGAGAAATCGCAAAAATTTCAGTTCATTAATGTATTTTTCCTCATCACATATTATAAGAAATACTTAATTGTGTCTATCCATATGAGTTGAAAGTCCTCTCCAATGTGATTGATGCTTCACACCTAGTGAGTTGGCATGCCCCTGAATTGAACCAATGGTCCTCAGTCCTATCGTCTTGCCTGATTATGAAGGGATCAAAACAACTTTTTTTTTTCCTCTCTGAAGCGTAATAAAATCTGACAGGGCATGCTCTAGTTAGCAAATTGGGAATTTGTACATTCGTGTGAGGTCCAAGTCTTTCTATGCTATCACCTGACCTTTTGTTCTTATAGTCACACCTCAATTTCAAAAACTACAGCATTAACAAAGTATTTCCTCATTATTCAAGACCCATCAAGTAATAATGCCTAAAGCACCACCTGTGAAGCATTATTTAACGAATATTTGGTCTGGTCAAAGCACTGTATTGGTGTAATAAAAGACACGAATGACATGGGCACATGGTCTCTGACCTCAAAGAACTGGAGAGTGGACATGGGCACAATGAGGCTAAACAAACAGAGCACAGTTGCAGTAGGAATTTAAGGGACAGAAGGGATTATTCAACTGTAGCCACTGCACCCATCTAGGTAGAGTACTAGTTTGTACAACACTACTCAAGGAGATAGGAAATGTGGCATATTTTCCTAATTTGATGTTTAATTATTTCTATACTTTTTGGCAAATCACTGAACTCTGGAGTCTTAAGTTTTTATGTATTTTTATGTATACTTTATGTATATACTAAGAACTCTCTATTGCCTGGAGCTTTCAAAAAAAAAAAGGTGAATATAGAACAAATTTTCAGGTAGCTGCCACAATCAATCAATCAACGTGTTTATTAGTGTATTCATTATGCTAGATGCTGGAGATACAAAACCAGGCAGTTCCCACCTGTAAGATACTTACTTTTTACTGAGGAGAGACCTTGTGGTATCAGTCCTAGAGACTATGAACAATATGTGTCAGACCCTCCAGTTAGACAGGAGAAAGGAGATTTGTATCCAAAGCGATCACAGAATTTTTGCACTCAAGACTCTCAAACCTATCTAGTGGTTGATAGGACAGGATATTGATTGGTAGCTAGGTAACACAGTAGATAGAGTATAGGGCCTAAACTCAGGAAAATCAGCAATCAAATCTTGTCTCAGACATTTACTAGCTGTGTGACCTTGGGCAAGACATTGCTGTCTGCCTCAGTTTCTTCATCTGTAAAATGGGATAATAATAGTAACTATCTCCCAGGATTGTACTGAGAATCAAATGAGATAATAAAGGTAAAGAATTTAGCACAGTGCCTGATGCGTAGTTAGCATCATTTGTTAGCTAATATCACTATAATAATTATTGATGCATCAATGATACAACTTGGGGGTCTCAGGAGAGCTTTATCATCATAGACTCATCTATACCAGAAAGCAACCATCTGGAAGGTAACAAGAACAGCTCCAGGACACAAGATGCAAAAGGGAGAAAAATATAGATACTACACAAAATTCCCTTGGTTGTATTCCCAAGAGTTGGCATATTTGGAGAAATGCACAGACAAAAACCCACATGAGAGAAATTTCCCAGGGATTTCAAACCATGTAATCATATACAATGTGAACTTAAGAAGCTAGCCTATATCACAGTTTCTCCAGAAAATGATCACAGTACCCAATAATAAGTAACACAATAATAATAGTTATGGTGTTTCAAAGTTTGCAAAACATTTTACATTAGGTTAACTCATTTTTCCCTCACAACTACCCTGGAAGGTAGATACTATTTTTCTTCTTATTTTACAGAGGAGGCAACTGATAAAAGTTAAGTGACTTTCCCAGAGTCACATTGCTAGTAAATATCTTAAGATAGGATTTGAACTCAGGTCTTCCTATCTTCAAGTCCTGTGATTATTCCACAGAGCCACCTAGTTTACTCTCAGGGAAACAGTGTCTGTCCTCCAAGAAGTACTGAACCCACGGCCATTTAAACATCACCATCTAGAATAGTAAAATTCCATATCGACCCAGCTGAACAACTGCAAACTGCTGGGAGCTTGACCTTCTATCCACTTCTTAGACTCTCACATCAAAAAAAGATATTATATGGGTTAGATCAGCTAAGCCAGAGAATACCAGCTTTGAAGGAAATGCACAGCTGGTTTAAATGCCTATGTGGAGTTGGTAAATTGTTCATTTCTGGTACACATTCCTAGTTAAGCTCCCTTGTCCCTCTGCTCATTAAAAACTTACAGATCTGGAAAATGCTAGAGATATATAGAACATCTGGAATTCAACAAAACATTTGAGAAATATTTTCATGCTATCCTTGGGGACAAGATAAAAGTGGATTAGCTCAGTGCCTCACAAATTTTGCAAGTATGAGAAACTCTTTTTTACATTTAAAAATTTCCACAGACCACTCATCTTTCATGTTAGCAAATATAAACTTTGAGAAAATCGAGGAAAATAACCAATATCAGAAAATAGAAGAAACATTAAGAAAATATACTAGCAAAACTCACTATGAATTGAGTAACACATTTAAATAAATTTATATTTTAATTTAAATTTTTTATTTTGAATATTTTTCCATAGTTACATGTTTCATGTTCTTTCCCTCTCCTCCAAACCCCGCCTACCCCTGTAGCCGATGCACAATTCCACTGGGTTTTACATGTATCATTGATCAAGACCTAATTCCATATTATTGATAGTTGGATTAGAGTTATTGTTTAGTGTCTACATTCCCAATAATATCCCCATCAGCCCATGTGTTCAAGCAGTTGTTTTTCCTCTGTGTTTCTCCTCCCAGAGTTCTTCCTCTGAATGTGGCTAGTTTTCTTTCTCATAAGTCCCTCAGCCTTGCTCTGGATCATTGCATTGCTGCTAGTAGAGAAGTCCATTACCTTCTATTGTACCACAGTGTATCAGTCTCTGTGTAGAATGTTCTCCTGGATCTACTCCTTTCAATTAGTGATCTTTTAACAACAAAACTCCAACCATGTCCCCATCAAACCACATGATCAATAATATGTTCTTATTCTGCATTTCTGCTCCCACAGTTCTTTCTCTGGATGTAGACAGTATTTTTTCTCATAAATTCCTTGGGATTGTACTGGGTCATTGCATTGCTACTAGTAGAAAAGTCTATTATACTCGATTGTGCCATAATGTATCAGTCAAATTTATGTTTTATTTATCAAATCATGTGCAGTCATTTAAAGGCAGTAATACATTTAAATGCAAGACATTATTCAGTCCTGAGAAGGTTATTTGTACTTGTTTATTTATAAAACTGTCACACTGAATAATTTGTTGGATTTTTTAAAAAATTTAAATGGCAATTCTTGGTCTATGTATAGATTCTTAGAACCCTTGCAATAATTTCCACTACCCCTCTCCCTAATTAAGCATCCCTGGACATAGTCTGGGAAATTCTAGGATAGATAGCAGGTGGATTTAGAACTGGCCAATGTAAGAAATAATCTTTAATGTACTTATATCAGCTTGAAAGGAGGTCTGTAATGGAATGCCCCAAGAATCTGTTCTGGGAGATTGTGCTGTTTTCTATTTTGATCAATAATCTGGATCAGGGGTCAGCAACCTTTTTGGCCATGAGAGTCATAAATGCCACATTTTTAAAAATGTAATTTTGTGAGAGCCGTACAGTGCTCACAGTGTGCACTCCTGTAACAGTGCCTGAAAAAAAATTGACTTTATGGCTCCTGCAGAAAGAGCCATATGTTGCCGACCCCTGATCTGGATGAAGGCATAGATGACAGGCCTATTAATTGACACAAAGCAGTAAAGGATATCTAATACACTAGACAACTGTTAAGTTTCAAAAAACTCTCAGCAGGCTAAAATATTAAACTGAAACTAATAAGATGTAATGTAATAAAAATTAATGTAAAGACACTCAAGTCTAAAATTAACTTCACAAGTAGCTATATATGGCTAGGTAATAATTCATATTAAAAATCTGGGTGTTTTAGTGAACTGAAAATTGAGTCAATATTATAATATTCCAGTCAAAAAAAGAAATACAATTTTAGGCTTAATTTTAAAAGGGATAGTTTTCAGGAAAAGAAAGGTAATCATCCACCTTCACTGTCTTCCAGTCAGACCACATATATACTCTTGTGTTGAATCTGAAGTACCATATTTTAGGAAAGATATTGAAAAGACGGAGCACATCCAAAGAAGAATGCCCAAGATGGTGAGGGAATTAGAGATTATATTATTCTGGAATGAATGGAGTAGGGATATTTAACCTGGAGAAGATCTAAAAGAGGACATGAAAATTGTCTTCAAGTATTTTAAGAGTTTTGTGTAAATGGAATTAACTCCCTTTATTCATCTCAACTTAATCAATCAAGAACTTGGAGTGCCCCTCCTTTCACACTTAGTTAATGTTTTACTAAAAAAGGAAGTTCTCACCCTCAAAGACCTGAAGTGAACCACAAGCACTGCTTCCCCCTGGGCAGTGCCAGGCAAATTAAGAAACTATGATTGGTTCCTGAGATGTGATAGATCAGCCCACAGTGAAAGGAAGTAGAAACCAGAGAGACAGGAAGTAACGTGGGAAAAGGGTTATAAAAGGCAAGACCAGAGAGCCAGTTAGGCACTTCTGCATTGGATTTCTTCTGCGTTGGAGGACTTCTGTGTTGGAGGGATTCTGCTGAATTGGTGTTTTTGCATTGGATTCATTTTGGGTTGGAGACTTCTGCATTCGAGGGATTCTGCCTTGGTGGCTCTTGCTGAAAGAGGAGTGTAGCTTCAGTGACTCCCTTGGGTTGAAGAGCCTTTTGAAGACTTCCACCTAGAGATTGGAACCTGGAGGCTGAGACTGTCCCACTTTTCTGGCTGGAGATTGGAACTTTGTTGAGGAGTGAGCTAGATTTCTTCAGGTCGGCAATTATAGGGTATTTAGGTAGGGTTTTTAGCTAGGCAATATTTTCTACCTCCTTCCTAAATTTTCCCCTTTACTATCTCTACTTTTGCTGTAATAAAGCTGCTAAAGCTACTAACAGACTTGTGACTTAATAGTTAAGTTTTATAAATGGCGACTACATCAACTTTAAAAAAATTCTTATATTTATCAAACACATTTTAATTATTACAGTTTTAATGTGGAAAAGAAATGAAATATATTCTCATTGGCCCCAGAGGTCAGAAGTAAGAGAAATTGGTAGATTCTAAGATGAGGTAGATTTAGTTTGGACAAAGAGGTCTAAAAATAGAATAGACTCTGGGAAAAAGTAATTTCCTCTTCAGGTAGCAACTATGTGATACAAAGGATAGGATACTAGGCCTAGAGTCAGGAAGACTTAGGTCCAAATTCGACATCAGACACTTACTAGATCAGACACTTACTGTGTGATCCTGGGAAAGCCATTTATCTCTGTTTGCCTCATTTTCCCCATATGTAAAATGAGCTAGAAAAGTAAATGGCAATGCACTCTAGTATGTTTACCAAGAAAACCCAAATGGGGTCATAAAGAATTGGACATTACTGTAACAATTAAACAACAGAAGTTTCCTCTGCAATAGAAGTCACTTTAAAGTAGAAGCAACATAGATATATTCCTGTTTAGATAAAGGTTGAACTAGGTAGTGGTCTTAACCATCTCTGGATTCTCTGATTTAGTCATTATCAAGAGCTTAACTCCAATTATAGCTGAACATTATTCACTTCTCTAGGGATAGAGAGTAAGGAAATGAAGACAACAAGAGAGATGAACATGGAAGCCTTTAAAGAAGAAAAGAACAGAATGGGCCAAAAAGTATCTACTTGATCAGTGTTAAAATGATTGAAGGGAGGTTCCGGGTTAAGATGGCTGCACAGTAAGAAGCAGCTCTTAACCTCTCCTGACCGAATCACACAAAACTCCTCAAGGGGACATAAAAACAAGTCCAGACAAACAGAGGAACCCCACAACAGGGCACAGCGTGGAAGGTACGTGGAACCGGGACATTTCCATGCTATATAGGGGTGAAACAGCTCTCACTAAATAGAGGGCTGAGCAACCACCCCACCCCCAACCCCTCCACACACAACACCTATAGCGCCGAAGCCAGCTAAAAAGAAATAGAGCAAGTTTGGGGCACCCATCGAGTCATTGGCAGCTTCGGGGCCTGTTCCTGAGAGCAGCAAGATTTAGGACCCCAAAAAGCTAAAGAACGCACACAAACTCTGAGCGCGGGAGCAGGACTCCGAGAGCAGACGCAGGACGCAGAGCACGGGCTCAGAGCACAGGCGCGGGAGGAGGCGTGGGTGGAGGCAGACACAGCCACGAGCTAAAACTCTGAAACCCTGAGTGGGGAACCAGTGCAGAAGGGTATACGACTGTGGAAGCAGCGCCCTGAGACTTGTAAAGAAACCTCCAGCAGAGGATCAAGCAAGGGGGTCCACCAGGGGGCTTGACCTTGGAAAAAACCAGAACTCAGACCTCAGGAGCCAAAAGACTGTGGACAGACCCTGAGCGTGAGGATAAACCTGAGAAGCTGCTGGGCTAATGATGGCTACCCAGTCTCAGGAAGTTCAGAAGAGAAAGATTAACAACAAGAAAAAGAAGTCTTTAACACTCGACAACTTTTACACAGAGAAAATCCAAACAACCAAGCAAACAGAGGAGGAGAACAAACAAGCATTCGGACCCTCCTCAAATAATGAAAACTCCTCACAAGCTATGGAAGAGTTCAAAACTCAGATTTTGAGGAAAATGGAAGAGATCTGGCAAGAAAATAACAGTTTAAAAGGTAGAATCTTGCAGTTGGAAAGTGAGGCTCAGAAACTAAATGAACTGATAAGCAAATTGAACACCAGAAATGACCAGATTGAAAAGGAATACCTGAAGATTATGGCCAAAAACCAGAACATTATAGCCAAAAACCAGAAGATTATAGCTGAAAACCAAAAGATCATAGCCGAAAACCGAAAGATTATAGCCGAAAACCAATCCCTAAAGGCTAGAATTGAGCAATTAGAAGCTAATGATCTCTCAAGACAACAAGAACAAATAAAACAAAGTCAAAAGACTGAAAAAATAGAAGGAAACATGAAATATCTCAATGAGAGAGTGACAGACCAAGAAAACCGGTCTAGAAGAGACAATTTGAGAATAATTGGTCTTCCAGAAAAACCAGAAATTAATAGAAACCTGGACTCCATACTAACAGAAATTATTCAGCAAAATTGCCCTGAAGTCCTACAACAAGAGGGCAATATAGACATTGACAGGATCCATAGAACACCCGCGACATTCGATCCAGATAAGAAAACGCCCAGAAATATAATTGCCAAATTCAAGAGTTTCCAAGCAAAAGAAAAAATCTTACAAGAAGCCAGAAAGAGACAATTCAAATATCAAGGAGCACCAATCAGGATCACACAGGATCTGGCAGCCTCCACGCTAAAAGACCGTAAGGCTTGGAATACGATATTCAGAAAGGCAAGAGAGCTGGGCCTGCAACTACGGATCAACTACCCATCAAAATTGACTATATATTTCCAGGGGAAAGTATGGGCATTCAACAAAATTGAAGAATTCCAGGTATTTGCACAGAAAAAACCAGGGCTAAATGGAAAGTTTGATATCCAACCACAAAAATCAAGAGAAACATGAAAAGGTAAATAAGATACAGAGGGGAAAGAAAGAAAACATATAATTTTTAAATTTGCCTTTTTAAGGGCCTCAGTGAGATCTAATTATCTGTATTCCTGTGTAGAGAAATGTTATGTATAATTCTCTGTAGTGAACTCTATTCACTATCATAGTATTCACTATTATAATAATCAGAAGAATAATTCACAGGGTGAGGGTGGAACACTAAATAATCTAAGATGACATGGGGGATGGGAAAGAGGGGGTGAATAGCAGGGGACACCAAGAGAAACTTGAGTGAATAAGAAAAATAGGATATTCTATTACACACAAAGAGGGCATGGGAAGGAGAGGGGACGAATACTATTATAAGAAGGAGAGGAAGAGAGCATTAAGAGGTAATAATCAAACCTTACTCTCAGTGTAATCAACCCAGAGAGGGAAGAGTAGCTATACTATCCATTGGGACATAAAGCTCTTATCTAACCCTTCTGAGAAAGTCAGAAGGGATAAACCAAGGGGAGCAGGGGAGTGGGGAGGT